>NC_056726.1:1258854730-1258919730 GCF_019279795.1 Protopterus annectens
TGTGGAAAGTCCACTTTACCAGGTTCACACATTACTGCACACATTACAGTCAGTATCAAGGAGAAAGCAAACTGAGGTGAGTATATTAACATTTTTGACCTAATATATATTAAAGGCATTCACAGGATTGTTGAATTAGAAAGCACAGGGTCCAACGACCTTGCTGATACTCTCACAGCCTTTGGCAAAAAAAATAAATAAAACTTCTTCCAAAGCAATAATAAAAATTTGGGATAATTGGATATCAGTATTTACAGTTTACATTGCCATCCGAATTGAAAAAGATTTGAGTCAGGCTTTTCCCTTGTTAACATGCTAACCGGCTTTGAACAAGACAAACCAAACTGGGGAAAAATTCAACAATAAACTAATAAAACAATGGCCCCAGCAGAAAATGCAAAGTCCAAAATACTGTTTAATGAAGCGCTGAATGAATTTTGTAGGATGGGACGTAAGTGTTTCACGTTGGTGATTAGGAAAATGTGTGGATTTAAACCGCTGCAGAAAACGAAGCGGTAATAGATTGTGATGAATTATTTAATTGTTTAATATTCATGATTTGTAATCACGAATTTGATCAGCTGATTATTTGTCATGTGATTTTTATTTAAAATTGTAAAGATTAATCTGAAGAAGATGCCGTATTAGATGCTAACCGGCTTGTCAACTGGCTAACCAAGACAAGTAAAAATTTAATGAAAAAGACGGATGTAGCCTGGGATCTTTGAAAGTAAAGCAAAAAAGAAGCAGAGCTAATACTATTCAAACAACTATGTAACCAAGTAAAAAAAAACAGATAGTCAAAGATAAACAAATGTACTACACCCACCTACAACAAGAACATAAAACTAACCCAAAAAATTCTGGTCATCTATCTCAACCCTACTAAACCCTGGAATAGGAAAAGACCCCAGCCTCTCAATTACTGCTCCCCCTCTCGAATAGCTCAAGACTTTAACATTCACTTTATACAATCCATAGTCAATCTGATCTTGAAAACCCCCAAATCCAGCCACCCCCTCCTCTTCCTCCTCATCTACACTCTCTGTTAGCTCAACCATTTTTTTCCTTGCAACCCACACCTGCAAGCCTCATTAAAAGGCTTTTGAAGAAACTTAAACTCTGCTGTACCTCTGCAGACAACCTCCCTCCCCAATACCTCAGTTTGACTTCAGACTCCATTGCATACCCCATCAGCATCTGTCTCAAAATCTATAGTGCCAAGCATCTGGACAGTGTTCCAAATCATTACTATATACAAAGGGGAAACTTCACTAAGATGACCAGCTTTTGACTGATAGACATTCTATCTCTTACCTCCAAAATATTAGAAAAATGTATTCATCAACAACTAATGAAATGCATACTCAGTAACAACCTTCTTACTCATACCCAACATGGCTTCCATCCAGGCATATCCACAGCCCTCCTATCCTTCACTGAAACTATAAACAGAGGTAGAGACACTAGTAACTTTGTATCTGCTATATTTCTCAACCTCTGTAAGGCATGTGACACCATCTCACACTTCATACTCCTGGACAAGCTTTCTAATTTAGGACTTAACCCTTCCACTCTACAATGGTTCCACAGTTACCTACATGAGCAATAACAAGCTGTAAAGTGTTTAAGGAAATCTCCCCCTTTCTACATAACCCCACTGGAGTCTCACAACATTCTGTCCTCGGTCCCCTGCTCTTCTATATGTTCACAAATAACCTATGCACTGCATCATCCAGTGGAACACTCATACAGTATGCAGATGACTCAACTGCAACTGTTGGACCCTCATTAGTTAAAACTGACCACAAGCCAGTTACTTAAGAACTGACACTAACACCAGGACTCACAAAGGGTGAAATCAGACTAATTTACTTCACCAAGGCAAATTATACCTTCCTAGATGAAGGTATAAGTGCATTCCAAGCCCCAACCCAAGCTGAAAGTGGTAACTATGCCAAAACTTACACTAAAGCCCTGTACAATCACTAGCATAAATGTATAAACTCAGCTGTACCAGATAGAATCATAGACAGAGCCCCAAGTAAAATCAAGCTGCCATGGTGAACTTTCAGCATTAGCAAACTCTACAATAAATGCAAAAAGTTGTTATCCAAGAAAACAAAGACAAGGACCCAACAATGGAAAAACACCTTCCTCAGCTTTAACAAGCAAGTAAGACAACTTTTCCAATCCTCCAAGAGCTCCTTTTAGAGAAACCTAGCAAGTACTGCAATGGATAACCATAAGGCCTTTTACAGCTATGTATGTAACCTAAAGGGTAGGACCCAAGAATGTCCAGAATTGGTGGCCAACGGTATCACACACACTGACCCCAAAGAGATAATGAACCTGCTAGCAGAGAAGTTTGGTGAAAATTTCACTCCCTTATCCCCTCCTAACTTACAACAAACCCTCCCCCAAACTCCCCCACACCTTACATATCTGAAAAGAAAGTTATCAAAGCCTGTCCAAGGCAAAGGACACAGACCTTGTAGGACCAGATAACATCCTAGGCTGTCTTTTAAACAGGGTAAAACATGAACTAGCATCACCACTAAGTAATCTTTTCAATCATAAACTAACCACAGGCTCTGTTCCTGCGGAAGGGAGAACAGCTACAGTTATTCCCCTCCACAAAAGTGGCCTAGCAATGGACATGGGGAATTACAGACCCATAAACCTGGCCAGCCTTATCTGTAAAGCCATGGAACATATCATTATGGACCTCATAAATAAAGACATTGGATCCTACCCAATTTGGCTTCATGAAGGGCAGATCCTGCCTGTTAAATCTGGTGGATTTCCTTGAAAGTGTGACAAAGGCCATTGATGAGGACAAATCTGTGCACATAGCATACATTGACTTGGGAGAGGCTTTCCACACAATCCCACATTCAGGCATTACCTATATAATTAGCAAACTGAATGTAATCCTCTTAACTGTAAGATGGGTTGCCAAATGGCTCACAAACCAGATACACACTATCAAAGTGGGTGACTCCACATCAACCAGCAGACCTGTTACCAGCAGGGTGCCACATGAGTCAGTGCTGTGTCCCCTACTGTTTGGTATATTCTTCTCAGAAGTTCAGGTCAGAACTAAAGGGTTGTGCCTGACCAAGTTTGCAGACAACTGCAAACTAGATGAAATCATTGAATTCCCAAATGATGTCAGTAAACTCCAGAATGGTCTCACACAGACCAGTGACTGATGTATTAGTTACAGTCTCAAACAGAATGCAAAGAAATGTACCATCATTTCCTGCAGCACAAACAATGTCCCTTCACACTGTAAAATCAATAACAATACCCTAAGTACGCATGAAGTACTAAGGACTGCGACCTTAACTTCGACCACCACCTGTCAACTATTGTAAGGAAAGCTTTCCATGTGGCTCACTTGATTATTAAAGGCATCGCCTCCAGAGAAAAAAAGTTATAACCCCCCTATACTCGGCACTCATCCAGTCCATAACTGAGTATAACGCTGCATTCAGTATGTACCATACTAAGCACCTACAGCAATTAGAGAGACCTCAGAGGTTTCTAACAAAGAAGATCAAGGGGCTCCAGCATGTGCCTTACATGGACTGACTAAAATCCCTGTCACTATGTTCTGCATCATATATACTTCTTAGAGGAGACTTATGCCTGGCCTACAGAGCAACACAAGACCCAAACCTAATGAACTTACTGCATATCCATAAATCAAATGAGTCTAGGGCGACTTGTTACAGGGACAGATTTATCTCCCGGTGATTGTCAGGTCCTGGGAACAGGCTACCAGTTCATGTGAAACAGAGCACCTCTATAACATTGTTCAAGAGGAACCTGGATGAGTGGATGGGACACCATACATTCTTATCAGGGATAGTGCCCACAACCTTCCTGGACATGGGCAGTCATCACTAAATGCAATCTTGGGTATTGACTAGCACATCTATGGTATTACATTGGGTTGAAACTGCTAGGCTTAAAATGACCTCCGGGTCAATAGCCTAGTAATCGCCTATGGTCCTATTAGCTGCACCGCTCCTACACTACTCCAAGTTCTCACCATCACACAACAAACGTTTTCTGCATTTGAATCCTAGTTCACAAACTATCAGCTATTCCTAAACCCCCCCCCCCAAAACCTAAACTCCTCCTCTTCCTGCCACAAATGCTCTACTGACATAAATCAATTCAAACTACACTCGGCTGACAGTACTACTATTAAAATAGTCTACCACACTAAACTGCTAGGTGTTATTATAGAAGATCAATTAAAGTTTGACATCCACGTACAACAAAAAATATAGAAAATCCACCAGAAACTAGGCCTTCTCTATAGACACAAAGACTCCCTGAACTCATCAACCAAGTTCACTTTCACCAAAACTTTCCTTCTGCCCTCCCTACTATACGATGCCTCTATTCTCTTCAGTCTACACATCTCAATTAGATCTAAAATGTAGCAATGTTAAAACAAAGTGACAAAGTTTGCCAACAAGTCAAAAACTAGCAGATATCATTGTAGGCTGTTACAAATCCTAAGCTGGCTAGAATTCCCCATTCACTTTTTTTATGTCTAACTCAAAATGCTACACAACATAATCCATAAACTCCTAGTCTGCCCAGCTCTGAAAAACATAATGAAACCGTACAATACTAACAGTGCCCTTAGGTGTGAAGATAAGAAATGTCTCACTATCTCCAACCCCCCCAAACTACCAGGTCAATCCCTTTACTCTTGTTCCATTGCCAAAGTGTGGAACTCCCTCTCACTATCTACCAGAAATACTCCAGATCTAAAAGCTTTCAAGACTTCTCTAAACCAGCGTGTAAACAGATCCTGGCTGAGCCCATGCTCTCCTCCTGGTTAATCAACCCTCCTTTTCCACCACCCTCTACTCCTTCCACCTCCAGCTCTCTCTCCTGATCTTCTAATATTCCAACAAACACTACCCAGTTAAGCTAACAGTCCTCTAATATTCCCATTTTTTGCAACTCTGCTTTCCCGTCTACTCAACTTTAAAATTGCATCTCAGTTCCACACTAAAAAATGAACAAAATGTATATTGAAAAATACTGATTAATAACCACAACATACAAATTCAGAGAATTTACTGTGCTGATATCCCTGGGCTATGTAGGGATAATACATATCATGAACTATATGTATAATGTATGTATAATGTGTATTATATACATATACTTTGCCTTCCTTTATGACCTTAAAATACTGAGTCATATGTCCCAGGTATCTGCAAAAATTTATTTTGTATTTCACTATGTTGTTCACTATACTGTTATACTGCTTGTACATTAAAGTCTGTAATTGGAGCTTTTTCCCTGGGCATGTGCTGAAAATGGATCTTTTTGACCCAGTTGGATCATCCCAGTCAATAAATGTCAAATAAATAAACATATTTTCTTTCACTCATATTGGAGTATGTCTTCCTGGTTCTGGAATGATCACCAATTTTGGAAGTTAAAAGTCACAGAGAAATCCCTTTGCTGAGACCAGCAACACCTGGCTTAGTCTAATGTTCGACAAGACTAACTTTTTAAGTAATTTTAACTCCTCAGTCAGCCAATCCAACCTGAGATACTGTTGGGCTTTGAATAATTATGTGTTCCTGGCCCCTCTGTAAACTTGCCCACATATGTTCACACTGCTGTAAGATCCATTCTGTTAGCAGATGCTAGCCCAAGTGTGGTCAGGTAGCTGCAAGTCATATATTGGGATCTGGTGATAAAGGTCCAAACCCTACTCAGGATACCTTATCCTGAAGTGAACCCAATTTTTGTAGCTCTAGGGGTAACTCAACCAGGGAACAAACACACAGCCAGTATTTTTCATTCCCCAATAAGGGTTGCTAAACTTGCAGAAGGGCTGTCCAGTTACCTCAACAAGGGTTCAGCCCTTTTTCTTATTAAAAGGTTTATGACAGGTTTTGCCATTCAGTTTTCTCTGGATCAGTATTCCAAATTAGTAGAAAACGTAGCTTCCATCAAAAGTAGGGAATCAATAGCAAAACATTTGCTCAAAAAAGGAATTACAGGTAGAGAAAATCATTGGCCCATTTACAATCCCTTGACCCACTTTCAAATTGTCACCCATTTTGGGTTGGGCCTGAAAAAAGGGGGGGGGGTCCACTTAATACACTACATATCTCACCCAGTGGGCATATCTGTCAATGACATCACTGGCAAGGATTTGACCAAAGTTTACTATGCTTCCCTAGACCACTCAGTGAAGATTATTAAAAGCTTTAGAAATCCTTGGCTCTGCAAACTAGATATTCGATCTGCAATCTGTCTCCTCCCCATCTGAGAAGATTATATCCTGTTAGATTTTCTCATTTGATCCATAACTGTTCGTCAACAGAGCTATGTCCATGTGGTGTTCCCTTACTTGTTTAGTTTCTGAAACCTTCAGCACAGACATCCAGTGGTGCTGGCAACAATATGCCCTGTGTTAAGCCCCATCCTGATAACAATATGCCCCGAGTGAAGCCCCCATCCTGACTGTTGGTGAAGGGAGGAAGGGGGCAAAGGAGGCCTTGTAATGCTTGATCAATTTTTGCAAGGATTTGGGTGCACCACAAGCTCCTGATAAAATGGTGTCCCAGTTGTGCCATTAAATTTTTAAGCTTAGTGATTGACATTCCATCTAGAGTCTTTAAACTGCCAGCAGACACTATGCAAAACCCAAGTGTCATCACTGGTGAGTTCCTTACGGTGAGGAAGGTTAATGTCAGTGAAGTCATACAACTTCACGGACTCCTTAATTTTGCTTCCAATGCAATTTCCCCAGGAAGAACCGTTCATGGATACATGTCTAACTTGTTGTGGGGTGCAAAAGCAAATCCTATTGGGTTCATTTCACTTGCAAGATTAGGGAAGACACATTATGATGGACCCCTTGGATGTCCTCTGACGATATGCTGCTTTTCACTGATGCAGAAGCAGGATTTGGAATGGAGGCTTATTTTCAAGGAAAGTTGTTCTTTGAAAAATGGCATGCAGGCTAGACAGAAGAAAAGAAGCAAAACATCACTTTCTTAAAAATCTTTCCTAAATTGGGCAGCCACACTAGTTTGGAAGAACTAATTAGCCAGCAAGAGGGTCATATTTAACTCATACCGTTTTGTTGTATGACTGCCATTAACAAGGGACGTCAAAGTGGGTCCATTCAGTAATAAAATTGTTGGTTCTATTAAGTTTACAAATTCATTTAAGCTTTTCAAGTCAACACATTCCAGGCAAGAAGAATGGCATTGTTACCAGTTGTAGACGCCAACCAGCTGCCTTGCTTATGTCAGGTTATGGTTCTGAATGGTCAGTTTGTTATTTTAACATGTTTTAGTATGGCTATTATCAGTCATATTATTTGTTTGTTCAATAACAATAAATACACATGCTCCCAAGTGCAAAATCTGAATGATTCCCGACACATATCCTTAGTAATGCTGAATCAGTCTTTAGCCTAGAGGTGTCTGCTAACGATGTGCTCAGTACCTTATGCATACATATAGTAGCTTTGAGCTGGCATAGGGAGGACTTCAGACCTTACAATTGAATGGCATTTGTCTTAGATGGACATCTGAAGTTTACCTGTCGTACATCAGAATTTAGCTGTAGCATTTTATTTTGCTGGAAGAAAGGTAATGCGGATTCTGGGTCATGTCTTTATACAGAGATTCTAGCAGCTGTCTCCAGTGGCAGATTGTGTGGAGACACTGATTCTGACTGAAGTCTGGATGATTGGTGAGGATTTGCCAGTGCTCTCTTATACAGGTCCTGAGCTGCAAGCACCAAAAAGGCTTACTTAGTATTATTGCAATCCTTTAAAAGATTCTATATGAAGCTGCTCCACCACTCCAGACACTGGTCCTTAATAGTGCTAATTCAATTTTTAGTCCAGAGGCATCAGTTAAATGAGCTATTCAGAATGTTATGCATACATCAAGCAGCTTTGTTTAGGGATACCCAATATTTCAGGACACTGGTTACTCCTTAGCTTGGTTAAAGGATGCAGTAACTTCAGAGGAGCATCGTGAAACCCCAAGATGCCCATCAGACGTCTACCACTAGGTCACATCATTGTGAGCAGCTATTACGCTTCTGATGACATTCATGCCTTTATTTTCTGAGCCACATTGTTAACCTGGTTATATGCAAGGGCTTTCAGAGTGCCCGATCTCCTTCAGACTTTGCAATGGGAGGATGTATTTTTTACTAAGGAGTATGTTCTACTCTGGCTAAAGAAATCAAAGATGTGTCTATCCAATCAGGGGCAACAAGTTCACCTAGGGAAAGGGAGTTACTATCTCACCTGTCCGGTCTATTGAGCCTCAAGTTAATCCCATGGGATCCCCTTCAAGTCCAATTTTCTGTTTAAAAGTCTAGTCCGTTAATTACTCCCCTTAATACCCATTACCTTATGTAAAGCTTTGCTGCACCAAGACATTCCCTCCCGGAATTATTTTTCTCATTTTTTTCACATAGGGAGGACATCAGACCTCAAAATCAAAGAGCATTTGTCTAAAATCCTAAAAAAAAAAACAGGGAGATGGAGGTCTGATGCTTACCTGTCTTACATCAGAACTTAACTGCAGCATTTTAGTTTGCAGGGAGAAAGGTATTGTGGATTCTGGGTCCGTCCTTTATACAGAGAGTGGCTTCAAGGGCAACAATTCACCCCAGTGGTTTAACATCTTCATTGGATCCAGAAGTTTGGGTAGTTTTTTTGGGTTGGCTTTCCAGGCTTATCATGTTTTCAGCTGTAGGAGGTTTGGTATCATCTATTAGACCATTGGTCTAAGCTTCTGGGAGACAATGATCTAACCATGATCCCAAAAAAACTTCTTAGTTCAGCAGCCTCTTGAGGTTTAGTCACAAGTCAGGAAGACCAAAGAGGCAGAGTTAAAGAGCGTGTCTACAGTGGTGATGTTAAGTCCCATTTTCGAGGGTTGAGAGTTTTGTCTATGGGGCTTAGGTATGGACCCAAACAATAAGTTGCTGGGCCTAAATGGGCTTGTGAATGCCAACTGGCTGCCTTGGTTACATTTGTTTTTGGTTCTGAGTTGTCAATCTGTTATTTTTGGTATGTTTTAGTATGGTTATTATATAGCAGTCATATTATTTGTTTGTTCAATAAATGGTCGCAAAGTCAAACTCTTTGTGTTTCTTGATTTGCTCAAATAGATAAAGAAAGCTTGCACACAATCTAATTGTCTGTGAGTGAGTCATGGCTGAAGGGTGGAGCCTTGCAGGGGGATTTGCATTCCCTGCTCAAGGTTACAAAGGCACTTCAGTGGGCAACTGACAGACTCCTCCCATCCTGTCTTACATTAAGAATTTCCCTTGCTACCATTCATTTCTCTGCATATCCATACTTGAAATAAGGTTGAACGGGTGCCTTAAGGCTCAGCCTCCTTCCCACTTTTTGGTTCCTCCCCTTCTCAGTTCAGTAGCCTCTTGGGGTTAAGTCACAGATCAAGAAGACCAAAGAGGCAGGGTTCAAAAGCAAGTCTACAGGGATAAAGTATTAAGCTCCATTTTGGTGGGTTTAGAGGTTTGTCTGAGGGGTTTGGCTATGCCTCAGGAAAATAAGTTTTCAGGCCGTAACAGGCTTGCAGATGCCAACAGGTTGCTTTGTTTACATTGGATCATGGTTCTGAATGACTAATTCATTATTTTGGTATGTTTTATTATATTTATTGTCTAACAGTCATACTATTTATTTGTTCATTAAGTGCTCACAAAGGCAAACGCAATGTTTCTTGACTCGTTCAGTTGGACAATGTATATTTTTAATAATATAATCTTCCACAAATCTTCTTCAGTTAAGACTCTAGATATGAAAACATCAAGCAACATTAAAGAAACTAATACAAATCTTCCATTTCTTGTAAATTATACATTCACCAATAAATGAAATCCCAAATCAAATACCCAGTGCACAAACTATAGTCATCTCCACCTGTTTTATGGCTATTAGCAGTAGAGAGGTCAAAAAACTGCTCAAAAATTAAATTTAGCTACATTACCTCTTGCTGTACTGTGCATCCAATGTAGAATATAATCAAAAGTATGACATCTTAACTGGAAGGCAATACGGTTTCTTACCAAAAAACAGCACAGTCACATCAATGTATTTACTGATTAAGTAAATATTAACAAACTTTGACAAGGATTTTATAACAGGAACTACCTTCACTGACCTTGTAAAGATTTTCAAACCAGTAGATCACCCACTGCTTCTAAAAATTGTCCAATGCAGGCTTTTCAAATGTAGTGATAGAATAGCTTGGCAACTGTCTGTTGCCGCTGGTCATTCACAGTAGTAGGTAACAAGAGTCACACAGATTAGAAACCAAGGGGTTCCACAAGGGACAATGCTGGGTCCTTTATCACTGTTCTCATTTCCTCTACACCAGCTGCCAGATCTCCTTTAATTTTCCCCCTTTTTTGTTTGTTTTTTTGTAAATCACTGAGGATTACTGTCAATGTCAGTTATAGAATTTGATGGCTGTATTGTTGAGTGTCAGCGGTGCAATAGACACCATAATTGTTTTTGTTGCAGGAGGCTGTGAGTTCTCTTCACACACCAGGTAGATTGGTTACTGACACATACACATTTTTTAATGTAACATTGGCAATTAATTATTCAAAGGCAACAGACACTGAATTTCTAGATGAAACACTGACATGCAAGTTGCTTGCCAACAGCACCCTCTTCATTAAAATTTAGTACAATTCCCCTTTTGGTATGTAGCTTTCCAAGCACCTGCAGCAATTGAAGAGACCACAAAGATTCCCCACAATGAAAATTCAAGGTCTTCAGCAGCTGTCCTATGAGGATCATCTGAAATCACTTTCACTTTATTCTGTTTCATACAGACTGCTCAGAGGTGATGTCTGCCTTGCATATAAGGCAACCTTTGACCTTGCTTTATCGGAAATGCTGTCTATCCATAAGTCAAATGGTACACAGGTTACTCGCTCTAATGGCCTTAACCCAGTAAGTGATATGAATAGAACCTGCTGGAGGGGACAGATTTATTTCCCAGAGGTTACTACACCTTTGGAATGGACTCCCGCTTCATGTTAAGCAGAGCACCTCATTGGCCCACTTCAAACCCAATCTGGACAATTAGATGGGTAACCATAAGCTCATACCAGTTCCACTTATGTCCCTCTTGGATAGGGGTGAGAGGTGCTGATCGTGGAAATAAGTATAAAACTTGTGTAGGCTTGTAAAGGCCTTAGGGTCATTAGTCTTGTAACCTCCTATGATCCTATGATCCTATGATCAATGAAATTTCTCCTTGATATTAATTTGTTAATGCTAGCTAATTTGTGTAGGCCTTTCCGACTCGTTATGTATGCATGTAATTTTACATCTTCTAAAACTATTCTCAGTTTATGGGAAGGTATAGGAAAATGTTAACAACATGTGATAAGTAGTACAAGCGATGTTTGTAAATAGAGGTGCTTTAGGTTGCTGGGCCAAAAATTTGCTGTCTGTTGAAGTCAAGTTGTTCTTTTATTTGGATTTGCTACATCTGAACCATGGCATCTAAGTCAGCATTCTTATTACAGTAACTCACTGACTCTGTAGTTAGAAATCCCTTTTCAATGAGTGGTAGCACTCTCTCAGCATGAGTCTCATATTTATATGAGTATGTGAGTATCAAAGTCATGTTTCTTTGAGTGCCATATCAATCAAACTCCAGCCAAACCATAGGCTCATCGGTTCATAGGTAGATACTAGGCTATCTGCCCTAGGGCATTTATAAGCCTAGCCAGAGTGTATTTGGCTTCCGCCTCCCTATTAGATTAGCCTACTGTGACTCTGTAAAGTAGGTCACAGAAGGTACCCTTTAAGATTAGTTTACTGTGCCTCTGTCTAGCAGGGACACAGAAGAGATCCCAGGGGTGAATTTGCGATTTCCCATCCACGCGTCCAGATTTCGCTTGAAGAGGGTCAGCGAGGGGCTATGTCTAACATAAATTGGGATTCTATTCCAGAGTGAGGGGAGCCTCTGGGAAATTAATCTGTCCCTCCAGCATGTCCTATTTATTTTTGTGCTGAGGTTTAAGTCCCTGGAGCATGTAGTTCTAAGGGACTTGGATTTTTTAAGGTGGAGCATGTCCATTAATTCTGGGTTTGACATGGCTTTGTACGTCAGGCATAGATCACCTCTGAGTAGGCGGTAAGCAACTGAGTAGAGCTGGAGTTTCTTTAGTCGAGCTGCATAGGACATCTGTTTGTAGCCCATGATTCTCTTGGTGAGGTACTTTTGGGGTCTCTCCAGTTGCTGCAGGTGTCGGGTAAGGTACATCCCAAAAGGGGCATTGTATTCAATTATGGGTCTGATGAGTGACAAGTAGAGAGGCACAATGACCTCTCTTGATCTAGATGCGAACCCTTTCGTGATAAGGTGGGCTATATAGAAGGTCTTTCTAACCACTTTGGCAACGTGATTATCAAAGGAGAGATTACTATCTACGTTGGTCACCAAATCTCTAATTACTTCTTCTGTACTTAATGGATTACCACCTATGTGGTAATTTGTGGGCACCTTGTTTTTCCCAAAGGGGATGACTGTGCACTTTTTAGCATTTAGCTTGAGGCCGTGGCTCTGGCACCAAGCATCCATCTCTGTGAGACCCTTTTGGAGGATGCTTGTGTCAGCTGGAGAGTCGATTATGGCCCCCAGTTTGCAGTCATCTGCGAACTTTGTCAGCCATAATCCCCCCATGTTAGCCTGAACCTCAGAGAAGTATATACCGAACAAGAGAGGTCCCAGAACTGAGCCCTGTGGGACGCCACTTGTAACTGGTTTGGATTCGGACATGGCACCTGCGATTCTGACCATGTGGGTTCTATCCCTGAGCCAGTTTGCAACCCATCTTGTGATATAGGGGTTGATATTTAAGCTGGTAAGCTTATTTATGATGCCTGAGTGGGGTATTGTGTCGAAGGCTTTTCCGAGGTCCAGGTAGGCTGTGTGGACTACCTTGCCCTCATCTATGGCTTTGGTAACTGTTTCAAAGAAATCAACTAGGTTTAAGAGGCAAGATCTGCCCTTAACAAAGCCGAATTGGGTAGGGTCCAGTGTCCGGAGGCTCCCAATGTCTTTGTTTATGAGTTCCATGATAATACGCTCCATAGCTTTACAGACCAGACTAGTCAGGCTTATGGGGCGATAGTTCCCAGGGTCAGGTTGTGGCACCACCTTTGTGGAGTGGGACCACTGTAGCTGTACACCATTCTTTGGGTACATATCCTGTAGTAAGGCTAAGTTTGAACAGTGACTTAATGTGAGGGTTCAGTTCTTCTTGGAGCTCGTGTAAGACACAGCCCGGGACACCGTCCGGTTCCATAGATGCTGTGTTTTTTGCTTTGGAGAGGGCAGCTTTCACCTGTGCATCTGTGATGTCAGGGAGGTTACATTCATTTGGGATAGGCATTTGCTCCTTTGGGGGGAAGGGGGGGAGAAGTTTGCGCTGAATCTGTCTGCCAGGATGTTGGCTATGTCTGTAGGTTCGGTATATTTTGTACCGTTATGCAACAATTCAGAACATATCTGGGAGTTTCCACCCATATTCCTGACATAACTAAGGCCTTGTGATTATATTTAGTGTCTAGGGCAATTTTTCTTTCGAAACTGGCCTTTGATGATTTTATGAGGGATCGAAGTTTCTTGCTAATACTGATCAGAGATGCCTTCCCTTTTTGGGATTTTGCTCTGTCATGTAGTAGCTTCCTCCTTCTGTTGTATAGCTTATTTATGGCCGGGGTCCACCAGACAGGTCTCCTGTTTTTGGAGGAGTGAGTCTTCATTTTATTTGGGATAGCATGATCCATGCATTCCTGCAGGTGCTCATAGAATGCATTTGTAAAGGATTCTGTGGATTGGGCTGTATTATCCTCTGACCCAGGGGCTTTGAAGGATTCCACCTCAGTCTTGAGAAGTGCAAAGTTGGCTTTTGAGAAATTCTTTACAGTGATTTCCTTGGCTGGGGGTGGGGACGGGATATGGATGTCCAGGGAAATTTGTTTATGGTCTGATCTTACCAATGAGGGGTTTACCTCTGGTGTGGAACGTAGAGTCCCCATGTTGGTGATGACCAGGTCCAATATGTTGTTCCCTCTTGTGGGAGTGGTGACCAGTTGTTCCATCGCGTTAGAGTTTATAAATTCAAGGAACCGTTGGGCGAGGGTGTTTGGGCTTGAGTAGTTTTCCCAGTCAATGTTTGGGTAGTTGAAGTCACCCAATAACATAGTGTTTGGAGAGACCTTCATATTCTCCAGTGTTCTCAGGAATGGCAAGTGGGGTTCCTGTAAAAGGGAGGGTGTTCTGTAGCAGGCTACAAACTGAAAGGCAGTTTTGCCCGCTGTTAGTTGCACATGAATGGTTTCCGATGCTTCGTGCAGTGCCACTAACCTGGAGGTGTAGGTATCTTTGATGAATATAGATACTCCCCCTCCTTTTGTGCTTCGGTCCGAGTTTTGGGGCCAAAACGCATGGTATGAGTTATAACCTGGTAGTGCTGGGGTGCTCTCAGGAGCTTGAACCAGGTTTCTGTTACTGCACAGACATCGATTTTCTCCATACTGAGGAGAGCCTCAAGTGCGTGCATCTTGAGGTTTAGACTTCTGGCATTGAGTAGCATTACCTTTAGTTTTTTTATCCTTGGGTTGTCTATGGAGGTGGGTTTGTCCTTTGAGCCTTGCCTAAAAAAGGCACTATGGGGGTGGCAAGAGCCTTGGCCAGTATACAAAAGCCTAAGCGTGACAGGTGCAAGCCGTCCCTAGCGAACCAATGTGGCTTGTCGAGCATGTAATCCCAGGCTGACAGACACTGGATCCCCTTTGAATGACACCAATACTTTAGCCAATTGTTGAAACTGATCATTTTGTCTTTATACTGTGGCATCATTCTTGGTGAGGGCAAGATGCTACTCAAAGTCAGGGTCATACCAGCCTGGGCTACATGATCAGAGAGCTCCTCTATGTCTCTTTTCATGTAGTCCAGGGAGGTACATCTCAGGTCATTCACACCAGCATGGACAATGACGGAGTCATACTTGTACTTGCTTTGGAGTGACCTGAGTGCTTGTGTTATGTGGCGGATCCTGGCACCCGACAGGCAGCTTACAGTGACCTTCTCCTTGTTCAGTCTGCTGAGCGAGACGTCAGTGACCCTTGTGGGCTGGCTTTAACATGGGTCCTGCAGGTGGGCATGTGCAGCACTACCAGCAGGTTTAACAACCTGACCTTGGTGATGCTCACACCACTCATTTAGAAGTGTGTGTGCCTATAGAGATATATATATATATATATATATATATATATATATATATATATATATATATATAGGGTTCCTATTAGAAGAACGAAAGTCCAGTCCAAAATCAGTAAATTTGCCCTTTCCTCACTGTAGTGCGATCTCAGAGTTGGTATATATAATTAGTGGGGGGCACAGTCCCCCCACAATAAAGGGTTCGAAGTTCGGTATTTTTGCTGTTTACAGCTTTCGATTATATGAACTTTTGTTAGATAAATATAGTCATTTCTGTTCTAAGTATCCATGTGTATGTTTAAAATTTATGACATATGTGGGAAGCTTCACCCCCCCACACCCCCCAATGTGGGGGAGCTGTGCCTCCCACACCCCCTATCTATTTATTCCTACTTCAGGGTCGCGCTACTGTGGGGAAAGGTCATAATGCTTTGGATTTCATGTGTCGATGTTATGAGTTTCGATCATATGAGCTTTAGGTGTTTTGGTGTCAGTCATATGGTTGTTGATCATATGAGCTTTCAATCATATGAAGTAGATTCATATATAAATATATATATATATATATATATATATATATATATATATATATATATATATATATATCACACCCACAGACACACACACACACACACACACACACACACACACACACACATGGATTACATTGTGTAAAATGAATGCACAGTCAATTAAATGTTTTCAGTTGTGTTCTGTTTCATCACATGTACAAGTTATCTGAAGTTATGCACATCCAGTCAAATGATGCAGTTTCTGTATCTTGTGATGTTTCAGTGCAATGGGCCTTTTCATTTGTGTTGTGTGATCTTTGAGTTGGTATATATAATTTTGTAAGGGTGCGGTGGGTACAGGGGGAAATTGCTCCTTACAAAAGAAGCTGGTAGTAGAATTTCTGTGTTTGTTGATGTGTTTATTTATTAGTGTCTGTATGAATGTGGTGTAGAATTATTTGTATGTGTAGGAGGGTTATAGTAAGGTGTGTGTGTGTGTGTGTGTGTGTGTGTGTGTGTGTGTGTGTGTGTGTGTGTGTGTGTGTGTGTGTGCGTGTGTGTGTGTGCGTGCGTGCGTGTGTGTGTGTGTGTGTGTGTGTGTGTGTGTGTGTGTGTGTGTGTGCATTTTGACTAAATGTATAGTGTTTGGTTTATGCTTGCCATTGTGTGATAGATTGTACGTGAGAATACTTTTTTTTCTTTTTGATTGCCTGAGATAGATCAACTACATCCATCCATCCACAACCACATTTCCCTTTTTGCACATGGAGTCGGGCTGTCATTTCAACAGTAAGAATCATCTAGAGCAAGTGTTCACACCAGTGGGTGGTTAGCCCTGTCACGATAAAGATCAACTGTATCTAAATGAGAGATAGATGATTGCTTTATGTTTGGTAGAATAGCTAAATGAAAGAATCATATTTGCTAGAAAACAATTAGTGGAAAGTACATGTGATGGACAATTAATTTGGTAGAATCACATTTAGTCACATGTATGAAGGGTTGAATTTTCAGAGTGAATTGTGAGCAGTGGTTTATTTAGCTGATAGTTGCAGAATGTGTGATATTGTTTCTGATATTTTCTCTCTCTCTCTCTCTCTCTCTCTCTCTCTCTCTCTTTGTTTATGTTAATGATGTTGTTAGCTTGGAAGTAGTCAGTAAATAGTGTCAGTATAAGAAATTGCGATTATTGTTTTTTGTGGGAATGGTTTATACATGTGTGCTGGTAGTCATTCCATTATCTTGGATGATTTTCCCCTTACGCAAGTATTTGTGACTGTGGAGTTTGTATATTTAAGTTTGAGGTATGTCAGAAGTTTAACCCTTGGAAAAACACATGCAGTTTTATTTTTCTCTGCAGCTTGTTTTGAAAGTTTGTTTTTAACTTGTGGCAGAAATAAAGTATTTGGTCTACTGTTAGATTAAGTTACTCTTCTACTAAGTGCTATTTTAACTATTTCACCTAAAGGTGATTCTAACTTTTCTATCTATGACTAAAGGTAATTTATTCCTACAACTGCACACACACACACACACACACACACACACACACACACACACACACACACACACACACACACCTACCCTTACTACTGTGAAACATAGCTACTGCAGCTATTTATTGTATTTCCCTCTGAAATATTTTTCTTTTAAGCTATTAAGAAACTTTTATGGTATTCAAAGACATTCTAACATTTCCAGTTTATAAACAGTTGCTTGCAAAAGTTGTGTCATCCCTAATTTATAGGGCAGTGAATGCACATCATAATTCCTGTTTCTCTCCAAATCCTTGCCATTATTTAGTTGCAACTTCAGATAGAATTTTCATGACTTGTGATTGTTTTCATTAATGGCTAACCACACTCTTTGGTTTATTTATGTTTACTAAACCACAGGACTGGTCCCTAACTGCCAGCAAAACAGACTCTGAGGTAGACCATGATCTTTGCTGACAGATCTGTAACCTTTGCAGCCTGTAAGGCTGTTGTGGAAGTCTGTTGTGGGCTCTTAGCATTGACTCGACTGGAAAATGTCACTATGTCTTATGTTGTTAAATACGTTTGTACTCTTATGTTTGTCTTCCTATTTGGAAGATAGAGTTAAATGCAAAAAAAAAATAGTTTTTAGAATGCCTGCAGTACTGAGGTGGTCTATAGTTCAGAGAAAAAAAAGTTCTGTCTTATGCAGTAAAGCAGGAATGGTATTTTAGGCTCTCAGTACCTTGATCGGGTGAACATTCAAATGGCTTAGAGAAAGAACAGAATGTATCAAGCTCCAAGGTATCTGTATTGTAATAATGCTGGTTACCTATTCTAACACTGGCTCACATTTATTCAGAGGTCCACATAATTGCCTTTTCTTCTGCAGAAAAGCTCAGTTTCACCCTGCCAGGAAGCTGCTCTGTAGACATGATTTCATTCTTATTTTTTTTTCTATTACAGCCAATTTATTTCTGTACTTGTCATTGGCTTTGACCAGGTCATTAATATTAGATTAACTCAGAAGTTTAAAAAAGTAAAAAGCAAGATAGCAGAATGATAGTTTGTAACATTTCAGCAAATGAAGTTTTGTTGAAGAATACCGCAAGTAAAGCCTCATCACGAAAAAAAGGACATTTTACTTAACCACATGTAGGCAATATGACCGACATCTATCGCCTCTGAGAGTATAAGGAATTTCTGAAATCTTTTGATATTTTGATTAAAAAGTGAATGTCATAACCAGAACTCGATTGTTGTGAAGTTAGACTGCTACAAGCACAAGTTAGCTGCCTGCTAAATGCACTAAATGCAGTGATGTTGAAATCTGTAAACAGACATGACAAGAAGTGCTCTGACATGCTATCCTTTCCACATTTATAGAAGGTAGTGAGAAGAGATGGTGTACAGGGGGAAATGTGCATTGTTTGAGAACACGGATTTTCATAGTACTCCTGTGGACATGAATACTGCTGTCTTGGAAAGTTAAATGAGTGAAAATTGTTGTGCAAATCAAAATATAATAAAGGAAATCATATTTAGACTTAACTTAATCTTTTCACTTCTCTGACCAGTGAACAGACATGCAAGACTGAAAGACACTGTATTCTATTATCTTGATGCAACTCCTCCGGGAATTTATTGATTTAGAAAAAATATTGTGCTGCAGCTGTAAAATTTCTAGACTGGTTTAAGTAAATACCTGACCTCAATCACATTGACCTGGTGGTGGTTGTCAGGTAACAAACAGGTGAAACAAACAGTGTTAAAAAAATTGAAATATATAGATCCAAAATGCAGAACATGTTAGCATATAATCAAGAGGAATATGTACAATAAATCTGCTATTCTATATGACTATATAGCAGAGTGATATCATCACCAAGTAATATGATTTGTGTCATGCTGGATGTGACGTCCCCCCTCTGGGCCAGTGAACAAAGGAGTCTCAATCCTCATCTCAGACACCACTGAGGGACATTCACTTGGAACACAAATAGATACACACAGTATTTCCAGATGTATCTCTCTGTACCAAGCACAAGTTCCCTTAAGACCACACAGGGAGCACACTCGGTCCTAGGGCTGGGTTTCCACTCTCTCTCTCTCTCTCTCTCTCTCTCTCTCTCTCTCTCTCTCTCTCTCTCTCTCACTCTCTGTCTCTCCAGGCCCCCAATAAGACTCTCCAATGACACATCTGTAGAGTTGATTCCTCAGCTGAGTGTTCCAAATAAAATTGGATGGTGTAAGTGGTGCAGTGATTACATTGTTGCCTCACAACAAGAGGTTCTCTGGTTCAATTCTTGGCCGGGGTGCCTTCTGTGTGGAATCTGCATGTCCTCCCTGTGTTTCTTTGGGTTTCCTTCGGGTGCTCCAGTTTCCTCCCACATTACTAAGACATGCATCTGGAGTGTTTCTCCCCGAGGTCTTTGCTGAAAATTGGCTTCATTCCTAGTCAGACTTTCCTGGTAAACAAATGTTAAATAAAAATCCTTCACCACCCTCTCTGTGAGACCAGTGCTCTGTGTCCCTGCTCCAAGTAGCTGCCACACACACACTTTCAGATTTGATTTGAACACACACACACACACACACACACACACACACACACACACACACATACACACACACACACACACACACACACACCTGGGAAAGGTTGGCATAAATTTACCAGCTATGCCGCCTCTGCCCAGACTGTAAGGTAGGTACTGCCACCAGACCACTCCAAAGCCTGCTACTCTAAGGGTCTTACAAGGGGGTACCCAATTATACTGAGTAAAATTAATACTAATACAAATGGTAGTGTTTGGCCAATTCAGCAAGGCTTTCAGAAGAGGCCACATTGTCATCAAATAAATATAAGTGCTCTCAAAGGTTAACATATTCAATAAAAGACCAGCCACAATGAAAAAGTTTAAATATATTTAATAATAAACAATAAAAGAATATGAAAATACTACATATCTATTTACAATAAACACCAGACATTCAGTCACAGGAAATATTAAAAATAACAGATGGATAGATTTACACAGATACAGAAAAACAGTACTTAACTAATCTCACTATATTTTCCTGACTGGTATAAAGAATTACTGTCCCCTAGTTCACTTACTAGAGCAAGGCAAGATGATGTAGGTGAGTGGTCCTTTTTTGTCAGATTTCAAAAGCAGACAGTAGAAAGATGTCTATCTCATCTAGTATTAAAATATCTTTTTAGTGCTAGATTACAGAATGACATCACATACATCTGGTCACTTGACTTCTAGTTCCCACATTATCTCCTTTACTAGAATCTGAGCCAGAATCTTGCACATATGTGTTATCATACACACACATAGAGCTTTGATAAGATGTGTTAAAGCATCTGGAAGCTATAAAACCATTTCATAAACTTCCACCCTTCCATGGTAGCAATTAGTTCACCCAAGGACAATACAGTAAAATTCCTAGTCCTGGTTTTCATAGATATTTTATCTCTTGCTGCAATCAGAACTGTAAGATATAATCTTTATGGCCTAAACCAGGTAATTTACTTTCAGACTATTTTTCAAAGTTAGCTGGACTGAAATTAATCTCTTCTATTTCAGTATCCTCTTTTACAATGTATTCATTTCAACAGCTACAATATAGTCTAACATACAGGGTTATTTCTTTTCTGTCCAGCAGGACCCACTGTTGGTATATTTGTAACACAAGCAGCTTTACAAATACATTTATAACACAAGCACCTATACAAATCAGTTTGATATTTAAATGGCATATATATATATATATATATATATATATATATATATATATATATATATATATATTTTACAAAACTCCAGCTAGCTATGCTGGCATATGTTACACATCCACTGCCCAACTTCTCCTAGCATAGCTGGCAATACCTCATATCATCACACTGGATACAGCTTTTTTAATATTTATCACCAAGTGGGAATCCATGTGACAAACTCTGGTTTTAAGCCAGTATGATGCTATGCTAGGAGACTGCCACAGATGAAAGGATAACCTTAGTCATAGAATGATAATACAGGTGTAGAAATGTTATTGTTCGGGCTAGAATTTTCTTTATATAGACAGCCAAGGTTCCATTCTATGAAAAAGAGGAGAGTGGCAAAAAAGGGGATAATTTTTCAAGTGTAGTACACAAAATACTTTGGTTCTAGCTTAGGCTGGACAGATTACGCTATGTCCCAAGCAGAGGTTTCCATTCTTCGTCAGTGCTGAACAAGTACACATCCTGCAAATGAGATAAGTCCACAAGAAGCAAAGGGAGGAGCTCCACGTCCCAGTGGATGTCTGCCATGAGAACCACCACCTTTAAAAATAAGTAATTTGCAAAGAACCCCATTCCTTTGGACATGGAACACCCAGACCTTCTTCCTTTTCAGTTGTCAAGCCTTCACCAAATCAACATCCTATTCTACTCTGATGGCTCTGCCTCCACTAAAAAAGCGTATCTTGTAGAATGCAAATCAGCTCTCAAACATATGAGTACAGTGGGAGTTGAATGGTGATTACAGATTAGAGTCTGTCTCAGAGCTAAAATGCAGTTAGATACTGCAGAAGTCACATACCTTCACTGCTAAGGTAGGCCCTTTGCTGATCTTCAATAAGAGGAAATGTGTCATAAAAATGATCCCTTCTGTGTTTCAAGAAACATTCATTTTCATGCCCAAACAAGATGACTCAGGTCCATTTTTATACTTTGTTGAGTGGAGTTAATTTTTAGACTTTTTTCATTCATTTGTTCACTTTTTGATACCTGCTTTATCCATTTAAAAATCACTGGAGAGCCTGGGCCTTTCCTGGTACTCAGTGGGTACAAGGCAAAGAAACTAATCCTGGATAGGATGTCAGTCTCCTTCAGGATGAACACACACACACACACACACACACACACACACACACACACACACACACACACACACACACACACACACACACACACACACACACAGATCTATTCACACATGGCACTCATAGCTATGGGAAGTTCGAGTACATTCAATTCCCCTATACTACATATATGGAATGTGGGTGTAAACTGAAACACCTGACAAAAACCCACATGAACAGAGGAAAATAACATGTCAGATGCGAGCCATGTTCAACATTAGATTTTACTGTTGTGTCACTGTGCCATCACAGTGAAAATAATTGTGTTAAGAAGAAGAAATTCAGAAATGTCATACTGCAGCTGCTCCTGTTCCAGTTATATTAGGGGTATGACCTTGAGTTTGACAAAAATGCCTGCTGGGTCTGGGCTATTAAACCCCCAGGATATTCCTCAAGTTCAGAGTAAGGATCTAGCACTTCTGGCTTTGCCAGCATCTTCTTGGTTATCCAATAGCTCCATGGATATATACCAAGTGGTACACCCCATCATTAACTGTACTATGACTGGCAGTTATACAAATTTTCACTGCCAGATGACACTATGACTGGCAGTTACACAAATTTTCACTGCCAGATGACAATCTGCTTAAGTATATGCCCTAGGAACAGCTTGTAGTATGTTTCAAGCTGTTCACCGCAACATGAATTATTTTTGAGTAAATATCAGAATCAGATCTTGTTCTAACTAGGAAGAAAATGTTTTAGGAGCCCTTTTTGATTCAAAAATGCAAGTGGTAAGCCTTAGATAGGGCCTAATGTAGGACACGTCAGTGCAGTTGTGAGCAGTCACTCAGAAATTATGCTTGACCAGTTATTTCCTCAGTAAACAGTGTCCCTTGTTGGCAAACAATTTTTTGGTGCAGGGTAAAATGTCATACATGAGGAAGATGCAACTGTATTCCAAGTATTTACAGAATTGGGAGATCTGGCTATAGCCTGAGTTTTTTTTAATTTCTTGAAAGTTTTTGTTCATACTACACTGGTGACTAATACCATCACATAAATAAACCCCTTTCCTAAGTCAGACTGCAGTAAGGGGCACATACACCTACTAACTGATTCTCATTTACTTCTGGTTTGATTTTCCTTCCCACGCTGTTCTGAAATGCTTCTGCTGCTGAACTAAGCAAAGATGTCATCTTAGACTACTCTTCATGCTTTAAAATTTTCACTGTTTGAATCTAATGAGATCTGCAAATATGTATGCAGCCCCATGACTACCGACCTGTATATGTGGTCGGTTTTGATGAAATCCATAACTGCTTCTGACCATGGGAATCTTGGTATTCTCTGATTTTTATATATCATTTAATAGGCATGATGCATTTTTCTTGTTTTCATGTCCAACTGATTCAATACTTTTTTGGAACTGGTCAATCACACCAAATTTGTAAGTTAGAACAAGAAGAACAAATTGGTTTAGAGCTTGGACTTTCTCAGTGCAGTTTTCAGTATTAGCTTCAGTCTGCTGAAACTGTCCTTACAAATGTTTGATCTCATTCATTCATGTTTTATTGTTGAATCTTCATTTATTCTCAAATATTTATATATGCCCTCCTGCTCATGTTTCTTTATATCACATTCCTTTCCCAGGTTGATATTCTCTTGATGCTGTAGCTTTGCATTTATAAATATTGGTTTTGCACATTTATCAAGACCCAATATCATTTGTATGTAATCCTGGAAAGTTTTAAGAATTTGTACTTGTGCTTTTAGATCCTCTTCTGATAAACTAAACAATTTCTAATCATCCACAAAAAGTAGGTGATATATCTCAGATAAAGCCTGGTCTCTCGAAGTTAGGCTATAACCATAGCCTAGTCTATTAATTAAACAACTTAATGGCTTAAAGGTAATACAAACCAGCACTGATTAATCACCATAGAGAATCCCCCTATAAATTCTGTATCCCTGGGACAGTGATTATCCTTTTATCATGGTTCACCTGCAGATTGGTTTACCATTGTTTTTATAGTCACCACAATGTAATTGGTTTAGGGGATAACATATCCTTGTAAGCACTCCATAATCCATGTATGTTGGATACCATTGAATGCTATTTTACAATCTATCCTTGCTATACTTAAACTCTTTCCATTTTTACAGCTAGTGTGGCTTTGTTTAACAATAGATTATCTTTTACTCCATATGTCTTTCTTTTATGACCATTTTATTCTGTTGCCATTGTTGACTTTTTCTAGACTGCCATAAACTCAGTATCAAGGTTGCACTTAAACTGGGTAACAGATGAACTCAGCTTCAAATGGATGTGAAGCCTGTTCCATAGGAAAAGTGGTGCATTCCCATACTGGGAGTTGAATCCAGGCTGTCTAGGTGAAAACCAGGAGTCCTACTAAATACTGAGCTATCAGTCTGCAGACTATTACAGACCTAACCAACAACCACAGGCTAGAGTCAAACTCTTTTGTCTGAACTTCTCTAATTGTTACTTCCTCTCATTTCATATCTTCTATATTATAGATTCTTGCTGTTTCATTTAATGTTATTATCCATTCAGCATCTTTGTAACTGCGGTGGTGGTGCTGCGTTAGCGGTGTCGCCTCACAGTATGACGTTGTCCTGTTCGATTCTCAGCTACAGCGTCTTCTGTGTGGAGACATGCGTGAATGGGCTACCTTCGTTGAAGGTTGTTCATCAGAGCTGGCAACTCGGCACGTAAAAATCGACTGCCAATCATTAGCGGACCACAGTTCTGCTGTGGCGAAATCTAACCGGGAAAAGCCGAAAGACACAACATCCATTCAGCATCTTTGTAATGTTCAACAGGATCTTTGTAAATGAGTTTTCCAAAATATACGTATCTGATCTTTTTTTAGTCATGTTTCCATTGCTTTTACTTTGTTTCCAGATTCTCTGTAAAACTTTTTTGAGAAATTAATGAATTGCTTGTTTTGTACTTTTCCTTTGTATTTGTCTTCATACTGTCTACATTGTTCTGCTTTTGCTGATATTTTTAATTTATTATTGGAAATGGTTCACAGGTTCATATGAGGTTACTAGGCTAATGGCCCTAGGGCCTTTACAAGCCTAGCCATGTATTAACCCAAGTGCCCTCAATGACCATAGTTAATCATAAATCCTCATCTGTTTTGATATTACTTTACCACATCTGTCTTTGAAAGATTGTTAATGATCTGTTACTTTTTCTGTATTCTACTAACAGTGACTCTTCTTGATTTAGTTGTGTTACAGTTGTCTCTATTTGATGTTCCCTTAATGACATTCTACTTGTTCGCTTGTGTTTCTGTGCAGTTATTATATTGCATGCATTTCTCTTAATAGTCCCAATTACTTTGTTCATCTTCTTTATCAGTATTCTAACATTTTGGGTCTTATTTACTTTCTGTAATCTCTTTCTTTCATCGCTCTTGATTTATCTGTCCATCTGTCCAGCAGGTCTTCTTTTATACTATTTTCTTTTGAAATTAAAATATCCTCTTTGATCTCTCCTTCCAGCTCTTTCAAATATCCTCTTTGATCTCTCCTTCCAGCTCTTTCTCTTATAGTGTAATTCTAGGTGGACTTTCATGCAAGCCACCTACAGAATGTTCCAGAACACCGGCCAGTCACATATCTTTTCAGATGCATCCTGCTTCATCTGCTGCTCCTCCATCTGAGACCTCATTGGTCCATCCTGTTGCAATATTACCTCTGTCAAAGATTGCAGTGTTTCCTCCTCTTTCCATTGGTGTGCAATTGTAAATGGACTTTTATGTGAATCTCCCATACCACTCTGTGATGTCCTTCTTTAGATATATTCTCCTTTGTCTTCTGCTTTTCCATGTGACTAATCATTCAGCCTGCAATATTGTCTGCATCAGCACTTCTGTACTTAATCACTCACTTTATAAGTAGTCTATACCTCAATTTCTGTTTGTTTCATTTCAGCCTCATTAAAATTCTTATTTTCCATTACATTCCTCACTGTTGTCTTATTTTCTTATTTTATGTATTTATATATTTATTTCTGTGAAATGTGTCTGTATTTCTCTGAAAATATCTTTGGAGCTGCATTTTTTATTGATTAGTTTGGCTTTCTTCTCTTGCATAAATATCACTCCATATTCACACCATATTAGATCTTCCTGTTCTTTCCCATGTCCATGCATCATTTTATACTTTTCTATAACCTATGTTTTCTATCTTTTTTACCTATCTTCTGGTGCTTCCATTTACATTTTATCCAATGTTTCCTCATCTAAGTACATTTTTCTTCTGATCTGGTGTGTTAAAGATCTGAAATGATTGCATGTGACTTTTAACAGTTTTTTCTGTATGAATATTTCCCTTTTTTCTTTCCTCTACTTTTTTCTCTTGCTTTTGCTATATATCCTCTTTCTGTAACTTCTGGGGGGGGGGGTTGTTTTGTTTTGTGTTTTTTGTAACAGTAACAATAAAGCATCTCTTTCTTATCGTCTCTATGTCTTTTGCTTGGCCTATCAGATTAATTGTTTTTGTGGACTATTTCATTCTATCATGGGGGACACCCTCCCATTGAGCCAGTTCTAGCTCTGTGGCATGAATATTTCCATGCCCTGAAGACTCTACACTTTTTTCCAGTCCTGGCACCAGTACATACACCAGGATTGGGCAGTTTTTGATTCTGAGACCTGTTCACCCATTTTTCTTTTCTTTCATTTTTTTTACCTATCTTTATTCATGACATATAAAACACAGTTTATATATCAACAGGATCCACCATGTGAAGGGACTCATCAAGACTTGCAGATAAATTCAGTTCCAACAACAGTCATCTCTTTCTCTTCCTGATTTTTTTGCTCTCCATTCAGACCCCTGAGTGTTTCCTTATGACTTGTTTGATGATCAGAATGATATGGTAGTAGACAGTGATCGCTTAGGCAAATTGAACAGAACATTCAAGAAATCCCCTTTGATAGCAATCCTGGCAAAAGATCTATTGAATTTGGGATGGGGAAACATTCTGGACACTCTTTATATGCATATAGTCTGCTGTCCAGGACAACTTAAGCTTGGCATCAGTTTGAAAAAGCTATTAGTAGGACCTCTGACAGTGAGAACATTCCAGGGACACTGTGCAAGAGAGCTCCATTGGTATTATAGGCAGTACCCAGTTCTGCAGTGTACAAACAAGAAGGGATGTCCATGCGCAGTGTACTAACAAGAAAGGATGTGTATGTGCAGTGTACAAACAAGAAGGGATGTACATGTACAGTGTACAAACAAGAAGGGATGTGCATGCACAGTGTACTAACAAGAAGGGATGTGCATGTGCAGTGTACAAACAAGAAGGGATGTGCATGCGCAGTGTACTAACAAGAAGGGATGTGCATGTGCAGTGTACAAGCAAGAAGGGATGTGCATGTGCAGTGGACAAACAAGAAGGGATGTGCAGTGTACTAACAAGAAGGGATGTGCAGTGTACAAACAAGAAGGGATGTGCATGCGCAGTGTACTAACAAGAAGAGATGTGCATGTGCAGTGTACAAACAAGAAGTGATGTGCATGCGCAGTGTACAAACAAGAAGGGATGTGCATGTGCAGTGTACTAACAAGAAGGGATGTGCATGTGCAGTGTACAAACAAGAAGGGATGTGCATGCGCAGTGTACTAACAAGAAGGGATGTGCATGTGCAGTGTACAAACAAGAAGGGATGTGCATGCGCAGTGTACTAACAAGAAGGGATGTGCATGTGCAGTGTACAAGCAAGAAGGGATGTACATGTGCAGTGGACAAACAAGAAGGGATGTGCATGTGCAGTGTACAAACAAGAAGGGATGTGCATGTGCAGTGTATAAACAAGAAGGGATGTGCATGCTTCTACCATCTGTGCAGGATGACAATAGCTCTATCAAGCTCCATGCTCATGCTGTGGAGCAGCTGATGGCTGTGCTGTCTAATGGTGAGCACAATGTCCTGGGTAAGATATTGAGATGGTCAGTGACAGCATACTACATCTGGCAACTGAATCCCAAAGTGTTTACTTTTTGTGGCATGTATTTAATTTAATTATACATGTTTTTTGTTTTCTCTTTTGCTCCCCAGGAGGGATTTCTTTGCCTTGTAAGAAAAAGCAAAGCTGGTAGAGTTTTGGAACAGAGCTTAATGTACACTGAAAAGATATTGGTTAGGGTAATTGCGTGCACACATTCCTACTCTTTCACCTCATTCAAAAAGTCTTCTCCATGTGTTGGGAGAAGAAGTGATTTTGGCCCTTGCAGCCTTGATTTTCTCCAGGGGTCAGTTTACAGAAACGTGTCTGGTGTGTTCTTTCAGCACCAGACATTTCTACATCTGGCACTTTGCAGTCTAAACATGACAGCAAGGCTGGTATTCCTCAGAAGAGATTGAATTCAACAGGAGTGACTATAAATTTCCTAGAAACAAGAAAACCACATAGCAAGAATTCCAATTTACCTACTAAAACTCCTGTGACATGAGTTGTTCTCGAGTGGGATGTACATTTTATCAATTAAGTCACCTTTTATGCAGTATGCAAAGTCCATTAGTCTGAAGTTTTATGTTCTGGAACAGTATTGTTCTGATGGCTGTTTTTCAGTTAAGAAACCCACAGATTTTCAGACACTAAAATGTTTGTCTTCTTATGCTGGATTTTATATTTAAATTCATATTCTGCATTTTATAAGGCTGGTTTCAACTACTGAACCAGTCTTCATGCTTAAGGTCCTGACTGAAATTGCTTTAAAATAAAAATGCAATATCTGCCCTGTTATGATTAATCCAAATAATGGAAGCTCTGCTGGGTGGATCTGAAATGACAAGAAGAAATAATTTGTGACAGGATGAAAGTATTAAATTTTTAGCAAATCAAATGGATTCATAGATATTTTGTCAAAATCACAAACTAATAGCCATCAACAAGCTTGATTACTGCAACTCCCAATTTACAGCTTCTCTTCCCAGAGTATAGATGTATGATTTTTAAAGGAAGTTAATGTCTGATATCTTCTGACTGTGGCACTAGTCCTAATGGAGTTTGAATCCCACCAATGCCAACCAAATGTGAAAATTGAATTGTAACCACTGCCTCCAAGGGGTGAAGCAGTAACAAACAAGTGCACATAAAACTATTCAAAAACTAATTTACAAATGACAACCTCATTCCAAGAGCATAAAAGGAATATGTGCTATTAATCTGCTTTATACTTCAACTCATAACTATGGTATTAACACTTTCTCCCTCCCTGGTTCCTTCCCTCATTTACATTTCATTTACATTTCTAAGCACTAATTACAAGATCTATTTTTTATCTGATAGACCCCTAGCAGACCTCTTCAGTTGCTCACTGTTAAGCATCTGCTCATGCATAACCATCTTTTATACTTTAACAGCTGTCTTTAATTTCACAGGGTGGCTGCAGTGGTGTAGCGGTTACAATTGCTGCCTCACAGCAAGAGGTTCTCTGGTTCGATTCTTGGCTGAGGTGCCTTCTGTGTGAGGTCTGCATGGCTTTCCTCTGGGTGCTCCAATTTCCTCTCACATCTCAAAGACATGCTGCAGGTGGACTGGACACTCTAAATTGGACCTAGGTGTGAGTGTGTACATGTGTGTGCCTTCTGTGGAAGGTTGGGTGCTGGGCTGACAACTTGACACTGTAAAACTCCACTCCCAATAGTTCTGCAGACCATTGTTCTGCAGGGGCAACTCCTAATGGGAAAAGCTGAAAGGAGAAGAATTTGTCATAAAAATGCAGTCTAATTAGTAAAATGCATGTATAACTATTGATCAGTATTAATGTCTGTTAATGTATATTACTGAATGTCTGTTTAAAAATATCTCTAATATGTTCTCCTCCGGCAACTGCTGAAACATTTAGTCAAGCAAAATCAGCAAACAAAAGCAAAATAAAAATAAAATAAAATAAATAAGTAAATAAATGTGCTTCCAACCTCCAGACCCAGACTGGACTGTATGCAGGTCACTTACAGACTTGCGTATTTGTTTTAGAACTCTCAGGCTACTGACTCACCATATATAAGGTAAACCATTGTTTTCCAGGGACCCTTTATTCATAGTAACTGCCCTTCAAACAATGTATTATTTTCAAACACACAATTTTCAGGGAAGACTAGCAGAATTTTTCAATTCCCCACAGTTTTATTCCTGGCATGATAGTACTGCCACCACTGTGGAAGAAGTGAAAGACTTCAAGCTATCAGTTTCTCTAAAATCAAGTCAAATATGAAATATGTCATGTAATATCTCTTTCACTGGTAGTCTGCCTAAGCAATTTCATGGGAAGGTATGTTCCAATACAGTGTGCTAATTAGTAGTGTAAATAATGGTTATAATAAATAAAAATAAATAAATAACTACCACAAGAGCTTATCTGTAAATAAGTGAACTTTACTTAAATAATAGATAGAATGTTGCAAACAAAGACTACAATATACATAGGTTGGCTTACACCAACTGAATTAAAAATAATGCAATAGGATGCAAACAGATAAAACTAAGTTCCAAGTTTTCCATTTCCCTGACTAGCTTACTACAAGAAGACATACACTAAGTAAATAGCTGGTACTCACAGATAGTTCCACAAAGACAAGGCAAGACAGCATCAATATCAACTATTATAACATACAGTTATATAGCATATTTTCCCCCACCAGTGTTCATGACATCATTGTCCTTTTGCTGGAGAAACATTTCATAAGTCCAGCTTTTACTCATTATAACAATCACCAAAGTTTGTCAAAACACACAAATATCTGCTTTCATTGAATTCTGAATCCCAGCTATGCCTTCAAGTTATTGTACCAATTATATCCCACTGGTCTTTCTTTAGGGTCTATATTACCAAATCGAAACTTTATTTAGTTGAATAACTAAAGATCGATCTGGTAATATCAAAATCCAAAAACCATGAATGGCCAATTTCACTATGGGAAAGAAGTCCCTTGGCCACATGAAAAAAAAACTTTGAAACCCAAATCAAGTGGGAGCTTCACCCACCATACCCCCTGTTGTGGGGGGCTGTGCCCCTCACATCCCCTCTAACTAAATATACCAACTCCGAGATTGCACTACATTGGAGAAAAGGGCATAATCTGCAAAACGGCCAAGGGAATTATTTCCCTGCATGAAATTGGCCTTTCACGGTTTTTGGATTTTGATATTACCAGATCGATCTTTAGTTATTCGACTAACTAAAGTTTCGATCTGGTAATGTAGACCCCTTATGTACCTTGTCATTTGATTTTCATAAAAACAAAATTCTACATTCCCACTGTGAAAACACACTGCAGATAAACATGACGGGAGAGAAAATAGAAAGAGAAAAAAAAAATACAGTCTGAGTCAGTTAGCTTGGTATTATCACAATGACTTTTCTGTTAGCCTGCTATTAACCTCTGGCTTCCTTCTGATCAATAACGACAACTTTTTTCTTATATTAACAGTGTTTATTTTCAGTGTACCTTAGTGATACATTCTAGGTATAAATTTTGAAACAAAAAATTGGATCAAATATTGCCTTATAGAGTACATAGAGATCATCGATAAGTAGCTTGTATGAAACAAAACATAATAAAATTCAGAATTCTTATCAGAATACCTCATGTTTTGCAACCATACATTTTTTCCAGCAAGCAATCATTGTACCTTTTTAAGTTGGTTCATGTAGTTTGTTTGTAGGTTCAGTATTCTAGAAAATAATTGGCTAGCGGAGTGAGTTAGGAAGTACTTCATGACTGACCTCCCAGAATAAGTAGATGTGCCCTGTAGAATTAAAAGGGCTACAGAATATGCCTTTCTGACTTTAACCTATACACACTGGTCAGTGCTTAAATTGTGGTTTACATCTGTTCTTACATCCTTGATGCCTACATTTTTATAATTTGCTCATTTATTTTGCTATCATTATATCTGCATTATTTTCCACATTTATTGATGCTTCGTTTATTGACACCATTGATGAAGTACTACTACTAAGCCAGGTATATGTTCTTTAGGTCACCTTGGAGAACTTCCACATTTCTTAGAAAATAACTTGTTACACAAATTTGTAGTCATCTTTCATTTTAATTATTCAGAGCCCATTTTGTACCTTAAACTTGCATCTTGTTGCTGATCGACTTTTTACCTGCTGAATTAAATATACAGATTAATGGTTAAAGCTTTTAGTTTGGCAGTTCTTCTCTTATACGGAATAGTGTGCATGCCATTATAATGACAAGATAACTAGCAGGTACTGTTAGTACTTCAATTTATACTTTGGGGCATGGGGCAAAGCCTTCATGTGAGGAGTTGTAGTGGGGCTTCCTCATAGCAAAAAATCACTTCTTTTGAAATCATTGCAAATGGACATATTGTGTGACTCGAGCAATCAGCAGGTGAATAGAAGAAAGTAATGACATGAGACTGCATAATGGAGTTATAAAAAAAATTCTCTTTTTCCTCCCTAAGTCACCACATAGTTACCAAACTCATCCCTACTGTGACAAAAGGAGGTACTGCTAGCACAGCTAGCTTTAGTTTTGCAAATAATTATATGTCATTTATGAATATCAAACTAATTTATACAAGATGCTTGTGTTACAAATATATTAGAACTGTATGTCATGTGTGTATCAAACTTCTTTGTACAGATATTTGTGTTGAAAAGGTATTTGTAAGGTGCTTGTACTTGAAATGTATCCACAGTGTGCCCTACCTGAAGAGAACAAAAATGTACATGCACTATTGTAACTGTTTAAACGTATATGTTAACAGAGGAAACTGGAGGGTTAACCTCAGTCCAACAAACTTTAGAAAAATATTTGAAATTAAATTTGATGCAATACCCCTCTCGAGCATTGTTGACAAACTGAAGAGGTTAGGTACAAACCCGTATGTCACCCGGTAGATAGCCAACTGGCTCACAGACAGGATCCAGGAAGTTAGAACTGGAGAGTCTACCTCTACAAAGAGGCTAGTCACAAGTGGAGTCCCTCAGGGATTGAACTGCTCCTTTTTTGCATTTACTTCTCAGAAGTCAAGGCCAATGTCAGTGGTTTCTGGCTGACTAAATTTGCAGATGATTGCAGGTTAGTAGCTGTTTTGAATTCCACACTGACACTAATGGTGTCAGAGCCATGGACTAAAACTAGATGCCAAGAAATGCATAATAGTATCCTTTGGGAAGTCACATCCCTGGTAACTATCATATTGACAACACACCCCTTAGAGTTGACCCAGTAGTCAGGGACTTAGGGATACACATAGATAGCAATCTAGCCTTTGACTATCACGTGTCTACAGTGTTGAGGAAATCATTCTATGTTGTGCATCTTATAAACAAAGGTATGGCATCTAAGTCCAAGGAAGCCATTGTTCCACTGTATTCAGCATTCATCAGATGTATCACTGAGTACAGTGCCCCCTTTGGTATGTACCTAACCAGGCATATTGAACAATTGGAACATCCACAGAGATTGCTCAGTAAAAGAATACAGGGCGTAAGTAAAATGTTCTGTGCAGAGCACCTCAGGATCCTATCCCTGTATTCTGTTTCCTACAGGCTTTTGAAGGGAGATCTATGTCTGGCATATAGAGCATTGTCAGACCCCACTCTGATGGTCGTCCTGCATATCCATAAAACAAACAGCACCAGAATTACCTGTTCTAAAGACTTAAACCTTGCCTGTGATATAAATAGGACCTGTTGGAGAGATAGGTATGTATCCCAGAGACTGCCCCATCTATGCAACAGACCCCCCATCCATGTGAAGCAGAGTTCCTTCCTAAACGAATTCAAGTTCAGCTTGGACAACTGGATGGGAAACTGGAAATTCATCCATGGTTTGATACCTATGTCTCTAATGGACATAGGTAAACTGTAAATGATTAATTTCCCAGGCCCATGCTTACACTTATCAAGGGTATCAGATTTGGGATCAGAGATCTGGGATGCATGGCTAGGGTTACAAAGGTCCTTGTGGTCATTAGCCTAGTAAACACCTATGAACCTATGAACTTAAATCACTTTATAGGCTAAGACATAAAGAGGCTATCTTTCAGGTTTCAATGCAGCTAGAGACAGACTGTCTGTGCTATGAAGATTTCTGTATTGTCTTTGGGGTGAACTAATTGCTACTTTGGAAGCATGAAGGAATGCAATTATTTTATGACTTCCAGCACCTATCAAAGATCTGAGCAAAAGCCCTTGTCTATGTATTTTTACAGGTAGCTGCTGAATAATAACATCTGCCAGCAATGGGGTTTTTGCCAGGGAACTAGAAGTCAGATGACCAGAAATTATGTCATTCTGCAAGATATCCCAGCAGTAATATTTTAAATATTATTTAGAGATGTCTCTGAGTGAGACAGAGCATTCTGCATTATGACTTGGACCTGACAACAACAACAAGAAACTATCACCACATCTACCTTGCTCTAAGTAAGTTATTAGGGTATAGTAACTCTTTTAGATACAGCCAGGAATATAGTGAAACTTAGTTTAGATTTTGCTTTTCTTTATCTGTGTGAGCCTTAACCGCAATGTTATTTTAAATATTTCCCGGGTGTTTTGAGCTCTGATGTCAATGTAAATATATACCGAGTATTTTCTTGTTTTTTTATCATTTATTATTAAATATATTTAAACCTTTCATTGTGGCTGATCTGTGTAGAGATATTCAAGTTTTGAGAGTACTTGCATATTTATTTGGTAACACTGTGTGGGCCACTCCTAATAGCCTTGCTCTTTGCTAAGCTACCATTTGTACTAATATTAATCTTACACAGTAATATTGGACATGGTTTCTTAAGGGTCTTAAAGTAGCTGATAAGGAGTGACTGGTGGCAGTGGTAACTACCTTATAGTCTGGGCAGAAGGGGGCATAGCTAGTAAATCTGTGCCAGCCTTTCCCAGGTGTGTGTGTGTGTGTGTGTGTGTGTGTGTGTGTGTGTGTGTGTGTGTGTGTGTGTGTGTGTGTGTGTGTAAATCAAACTTCAAAGAGTGTGTGTGTCAGCTACTTGGGCAGGGACACAAAGCACAGGTTGGACAGAGAGGGTGCTGGAGGTCTTTGTTTGGTCACTCAACTGAAATCTCAGCTCTATAGCTGTACCAGTGGGGAATCTTACTGGGGATCTGGAGGACAAAGGAGAAATCAGCCCTGGACTGACTGTGGTCTCTGTGTCCTCTTGAGGGACATTCCACTTCATGCAGAGAGCTGCATCTGGGAATACTGTGTGTGTACCTGTTATCCTCCCAGTAAACATCCCTGCTGTTGCCATTGGTAAAGATTGAGGCTCCTTGATTACTAGTCTGGTGGAGGGATGTCACATATTAATTGGCTGGCAGTGGTGGGATAACCACATCACATACTGGGATTCACTGCTCTGGATATTCAACTCCTGTAGCCTGTAAACAGTGGTCACTAAAGAAGGTGTTTTTACTCTCAAGCAGCCACATGGTAGACATTCAGAGTTTCATATGCCAATAGGGTATAGGGAGCAGGCAGGGATGTCACCAGAGGATTATGGCAAGCTGACAAGGAGCCAGTTGGCTGAGATGTGCCAAGCCAAAAAACTGGTGCATGCCAACCTGACTAAAGTGGAAATGATTGCAGCCTTGGCCACAGCTGCATCACAGACCAGCAACCAGGAAGACAGCCAGACTGACCTTGGGGATGTACAGCTCTCAGAATATAAACAGTTCAACTTTACCTCAGAGGACTTAAAAGTCCATATAGAGTTAAAGAGACTTGGACTGGAGGCCAAACATTTGGAAAGAGAATCAGCAGAGGGACTGCAGCATTTGAAAGCAGAAGAAAATGAGAGACAGAGGCAGCATGAAAAGGAAATGCTGACTCCTCGCCAGGGTCTTGGAGGTAATCGGGAAGAGAGTAATCAAACCCCAGAAGCAATAAGGGTCAGTAAATTTCTTCCACAATTTACAGAAGGTGATACATTTGATAGTTTTATTCATATGTCTGAATGGATATGTAAACAGTATAATGTTGACCAAGGGCTCTGGGTACAGTTCATGACTCCCTTACTCAATGGTAAAGCTGTAACTGCTGTTTCTTTTCTAAATTGTCTGATATCAATTGTCTGGACTATAACCAAGTAAATAAATGCTTATTAGAGTGTGTGACACCCCTGCACTTGCCCAGTAATCAAGGAGCCTCAATCCTCACCACTGGTAACAGTGAGGGACATACACAATGGGAGGATTGAGACTCCTTGATTACTGGGCCAGTGCAGGGGCATCACATATTAATTGGTTGGCAGTGGTGGGATATCCACATGACATATTAATTGGTTGACAGTGGTGAGTTAGCCATATTACATATTAATTGGCTTGTAGTGGTGTGGATATTGAATTCCTGTAGCCTGTGTACAGTGGTCACTGAAGGTGTTTGTACTCTCAATCAGCCACACAGTGAACATTCAGAGTTCATATCACAATTGTAAACAGTGGTCACTAAAGAAGGTGTTTTTACTCTCAAGCAGCCACATTGTAGACATTCAGAGTTTCATATCCCAGTAGTTTTATTTCTTTATTTTTTGTTAGCTTAGTTAGTCAGGGAGAGCAAGCAAGCATGTCAGCAGAGGAGTAATGAAATCTGACAAGGAGCCAGTTGTCTGAGATGTGCCAGGCTAAAGGACTGGTGCATGCCAGCCTGACTAAAGCAGACATGATTGCAGCTTTAGTCACAGCTGTATCAGAGAATAGCAACCAGGAGGACAATGGCCATGGAGATGTACAACTCTCAGAAAATGGACAGCTCAGCCTTTCCACAGAGGACTTAAAAATCTGTCTGGAGGTAAAGAGACTTGAGCTGAAGGCCAAGCATTTGGAAATAGAAGCAGCAGAGAAACTGAGACATCTTGAGGCTGAGGAAAATGATTAACTGTGATGGCTAGAGGCTGAGGAGAAGGAGAGGCAGATGCAACATGAAAAGGAAATGCTGACTCTTCACTAGAGTCATGGAGGTAATGGGGAAGGGAGTAACCAAACCCCAGAAGCAACAAAGGTCAGTAAATTTCTTCCACAATTTACAGAGGGGGGATAATTTTGATAGTTTCTTTCATATGTTTGATAGGGTATGTAAACAATATAATGTTGACCAAGGGCTCTGGGTACAGTTCATGACCCCCTTACTCCATGGTAAAGCTGTAATGGTAATTTCTAAATGGTCTGGTACTGATTGCTTAAATTATAATATTGTAAAAAAACTGTTTGCTAGAATGTTTTAAGTTAACACCTGAAGCTTATAGGAAAACGTTTCATGAGCATAGATGCAAGGCAGAAGAAAGTATGTGTGAATATATTGCTGAACTATGCACTTATTTTCATAGGTGCGTGAGTGGATGTCAGGTCACCAGTTTTAAAGGGCTAGCAGACCTTTTGGTGAGGGAACAAGCCCTTAGCACTTTGCTTGAGGGCATGAGAATCTGGATGGATCGACAATGCAATACTGACCCTACAAGGTAGTAAGAAAGGTAATTTGCAAATGAGTTGCGAAAGAAGGGAGACCTATACCTAGCAAGCAGGGCATCACTGCACAGGAAAGGTACACCCAGTGCTGCTCCTGGGTCTAAGGGAACCCATGGTGGGTAGCCCAGACTGCCCCAACAGAGTCTGCTAGTAGCAGGGGAAGTCACTAGTCCAGGTACACATCCAGGACCAACAGTTAAATGTTTTAAATGTAACCAGTGGGGTCATGTAGCCTAGGGATGTCTACACAGGTAAGGTGTGGAACAAAAGGTGGGAGTGCCAGTAAGTGGGAATGATAAAATGCTAACAGTAAGTTGTCTTGAGACAGCAAGGGTACTAAACTACCACAACAGGTTATATCCTAGCTTAGTGGATGGGAAAGATGCCACTGCTAAGAGAGACACAGCCTCTGACCTAACCATTGTGAAGCCTGCAATGGTTACAGTGGAGTACTACTTGTTTGGGCAGTCTACTCCAGTCAAAGCTTTAGGAGGGGAACCCATTCCAAATACCTTTGGCAAGGGGTCACCTTGACTAAAATGGTGAAAAAGAAATCCAGCAAGTAGGTGTGTTTGAGGGTATCCCTGCAGATGTCCAGATAGGGAATGATTTTTGATAATGCAGTACCCTGTGTGCATGCAGTTACATGCAGTCAGGCTTGGAGACAAGCATGTGGGTCTGGTAGCCTAGGGGAGACCCAGACAGACCACACACTTGCAGCCAGGACTGGTGAGATGGTTACTTCAGGGAGGGAGCTACCCTGTAGCAGTGAGACTGAAGGTGATCCACAGCTGCCTGTTGGTACTGATGTTCCTTTGGACAAAGTGACCGCAAGGGCAGAGGTGAATAGTAGTATCCAGACTGACAGTGAGGCAACACTGTTAGAGGATACCAGACTTCCTGTGGAAGGGGAGCTGGGAAAGGTTACAAAGGGAGATTTGAGACAGGCTCAGGTCTCAGGCCCTACATTACAAGGCCTGAGGGAGCTAGCTAGTGAGGCACCTGATTCTCAAGGGAAGGAGGAATCTGTATATTGGGACAAAGGGTTATTGTATAGAGAGTATGTCCCCGAGGGAGGACTAGAGGTTGAGAGAATACAGCAGTTGGTAGTGCTCAGAGCTACCATCTGGCACTTCTAGCCATAGCACATGATATTTCCTTTGCAGATCATATGGGCATAAAATGTATAAAGAGACATATTATGCAGAACTTTTATTGCCCTGGGATTTCCAGAGATGTAACAGGGAACTGCAGGACCTGTGAGCAGTGCAAAAAGGTAAGCAAGGCAGGAAATAAGGTGGTAGCTCCTTTGATATCTTTGCCTGTGATTGAGCAGCCATTTCAGAGGGTAGCTATGGATATCATGGGGCTTCTGAATACCTCAAGTTCAACAGGGAAAACTTATATCCTAGTGGTAGTAGATTATGATACCAGATATCATGAGGCAGTGGCTCTGCCCTCCATTGAGGCAAAAAGCTGGCAAATGGTTTGTTAGAGATTTTCAGCAGGGCAAGTTTCCCAAAAGAAATACTGACTGATAGAGGTGCCAGTTTCATGTCAGACCTGCTGGCTTGTCTATGGAAGTACTGTGGTGTGAAGCATCTAAAGACCACCCCTTACCATCCCCAGACTAATAGTCTTGTTGAGAGGTTAAACTATACACTCAAGACAATGCTTTGAGCATGTACAGACCAGTTTAAGAGGGAGTGGAACAAATATTTGCCCAATCTGCTGTTTGCTTACAGAGAGGTGCCCCAGGAATTCACAGATTTTTCACCCTTTGAGTTGTTGTATGGGCATAGGATGAGGGGACCTATTTGATTCGAGATGACTGGGAGGTGAGTGTGAATCCCACAAGGAGTCTGTTGTACCATATGTCCTAAACCTCAGGATATGGCTCAGAGAACTTGTGGGCTTGGCCCAGGAAAATCTGGCTGAAGCCCAACAGCAGAAAAAGTCTGGTATGACAGGAATGCTTGAGGTAGAGAGTATGCTGTAGGGCAGCAGGTAATTATTCTCATTCCTGTCAGACACAACAAGCTGCAGGCAGCCTGGGAGGGACCCTACAATGTAGTAAGGAAAGTCAGTGATGTTAACTACATGGTGGAACTACTAGGCAGGAGACAGGGGCACAAATTGTACCATGTTAACATGATGAAACCTAAACATGATAGTGAGGCTCTTGTCCTGAGTATTTGCACTGGATGGCAGGAGGAGTCTGAGGGGGATCTGTTGACTGATCGCCTCAGTAAGGCTCAAACTGACAGCTCAGTGGAAGGGGTAACAATGTCACAGCAGCTATCCCTTACCCAGGTTCAAGAAATCAAAGCAGAGTTACAGGAGTTTGGGAACGTTCACTGGGAAATCAGAGTGCGCCCACCTGGTGCAGCACCATGTGGATACAGGACCCCAAAGGGCTATTAAGCAGGCCTCTTATAGGGTGCCTGAGAGAGTCAAACAAACTCTGAGAGGGGAGATACAGGGAAATGTTGGAACTAGGGGTAATTCAGGAGTCCAGCAATTTCTGGGCCTCTCCAGTGGTGCTGGTACCAAAGAAGGATGGCAACACCAGGTTCTGTGTGGGCTACAGGAAATTAAATAGTCACACAGAGTCAGATGCTTACTCAATGCCTAGGACAGATGAAGCCCTAGAGCAGCTGGGTGGGGCTAAGTATCTTACCACAACTGATCTTACCAGGGGTTACTGGCAGGTGCCATTGACTCCCAGTGCTAGAGAGAGGTCAGCCTTTCTGACACATTTTGGATTGTATGTGTTCATGAAGATGCCCTTTTGGCTGAAAAATGCCTCAGTGACTTTCCAGAGGCTGGTAGATCATATCCTAGCAGGAGCGGGAGATTTTGCCCTTGCTTACCTGGATGATATTGTCATCTACAGGCATTCCTGGCAAAATCAGCTTCAGCATGTCAGGGAGGTGCTGGGCAGACGACAGAGGGCAGGGGTGACCATTAAACCCAGCAAATGTCAGGTGGGTATGGCAGAAGGTCTCCTACCTGGGACATAGATTGGGGAGTGTTAAGATCAGGCCAGAACCTGACAAAGTGGAAGCCATTCAGGCATAGCCTGCCCCATTACCAAAAAGCAGGTGAGGGTAATCTTAGGGACAACGGGGAATTGCATAAAGTTTGTTCCCAAGTATAGTAACATAACTGCTCATCTCACAGACCTGACAAGGAAAAACAGGCCAGATATCATAGTGCGGACCCCAGCATGTGAGCAGGCATTCCAAAAGCTTAAAGGAGCTTTAGGAGGACCCCCTGTGTTAGCCAGCCCAGATTACAGCAAATAATGTGTTGTGCAGGTGGATGCTTCAAATCATGGTATGGGGGCTGTACTTAGCCAGGTTTCCTCAGAGGGAGAAGGGCACCCAGTAGTATATCTCAGTCATAGTCTCCAACCCAGGGAGAAATCCTATGCAGCTGTAGAAAATAAATGCCTAGTCATAGTGTGGGCACTGCAGAAACTACAGCCTTATCTGTATGGAAGGAAATTCACTGTAGTTACAAACCACAATCCCTTAACATGGCTACATTAAGCCAGCCAGCAAAATGCCAAGTTACTAAGGTGGAGCCTAGGGTAGCAAGCATATGATATGACAGTGCAGCACCACAGTGGGGTTAGTAATGCCAATGCAGATGAACTCTCAAGACAGGCAATGGTGTAAGGTATTCTCAGATACACCCAACCCTTTCAAGCAACTTTTCTCAAGGAGCACTTGAAAAACTAGCTTGAGTTTTCGGGAGACAGAGAAATGTGACACTGCCAGCCCAGCTATCTAAAATTTTATAAATAATTCTATGTCATTTGTGAATACTGATATGATTTATACAGAACTGTATGTTATGTACTGAGCTTCAAGAATGTTGTTGTTGTGTCTTTCGGCTTTTCCCAGTTAGGGGTCACCACAGCGGAACTCCGGTCCGCTAATGATTGGAAGTAGATTTTTATGTGCCGAGTTGCCAGCTCTGACGCACAACCTCCAATGAAGGTACGCCCATTCACGCATGTCTCCACACAGAAGATGCTCTAGCTGAGAATCGAACAGGACAACATCATACTGTGAGGCGACAATGCTACCGCAGCACCACCACCACAGTAACCACATCATATCCTGCTGAAACATCTAAGATTAACTTACGAAACTTCAAGAAAATAAGCTGAAATTAAGAGATTTATGATTGTACTATAAAAGTCAGTTTCAGTGCAGAAGGAGAGACAATGTCTATAGCTAAAAGATTTTCTATTGGCTTGAAAGAAAAGTAACTAGGTTAAAAATGTAAAGTGTTTTATTGCTTTATGACTTCCAAGCAGCTGCACAGTTCTGAGCAAACATCTGAGAGATATGTATTTCTTACACAGGGATGTTGAAATTCCATTAGTTTCTGATTTAGCCTAGGAAGTGAAGTCAGGTGACAAAAAGTGATGTCATCCAGGCTAACCCAGCAATAAAATGTGTGATATTAATTTAAGAACTCTCTCACAGAGAGAGGCTATGCATTTTGTACTTTGTCTTTGACCCGGAAACATCCACTCATCATTATCATCTGCACTTGTCTGTAAAGTAAGACTTAGGGCATAGTATCTCTTTTAGATATAGATAAGAATATAGTAGAGATTAGCTTAGATGTTTTCTGTATTTATTTGAGACTGTCCTGCAATGTTGTTTTAAAATATTTCCTGTCATTTTGAACTCTAAAGTAACTGTGTTTTTTTTCTGATTATTGTCTTGCTCTTTATTATATATTATTAAATACATTTAAGCCTATATTTGTGGCTGATATTTGTGAGACATATTTAAGCTCTTAGGGTACTTGCATATGTATTTGGTGACACTGTAGAGGCCACTCCTAAATAGCCTTGCAAGTCTTGGTCAAAACATTACACAGTAGGATTTGACACCCTTTGTAAGGGCCTTATTGTAGCTGATAATTAAGGATGGCTGATGTTAGCTGGAACTACCCTATAGTCTGAGTCCAAGGGGGTATAACTAGTAAACCTGTGCCAGCTTTTCCCAGGTGTGTGTGTGTGTGTGTGTGTGTGTGTGTGTGTGTGCGTGCGTGTGTGTGTGTGTGTGTGTGTATCAATCAAATCTCAAAATGCATGTGTGCCAGCAACTTGGGCAGGGACACAAAGCACTGGTTAGACAGAGAGGGTGCTAAAGGTCTTAACTTGGCCATGTGGCTGAGATCTTAACCCTATATCAGTGCCAGTGGGAATTCTTATTGGGGATTTGAAGAAAGAGGCAGAAACAGGCCCCAGGCTGACTGTGATCTCTGTGTGCCCTTAAGGGAAATTGTACTTTACTGTGTGTGTATTTGTCATCCTCCCATTGTGTACATCCCTCACTGTTGCCAGTGGTGCGGATTGAGGTCACTTGATTACTGGGTGAGTGCAGGGGCATCACAGAGTGTTTTAAGCTAACACCTGAAGCTTATGGAAAAAAGTTTACTGAGCATAGACGTAAGGCAAATGAAAGTCTATATGATTATGTTGTGGAGTTAAGCACTTATTTCCATAGATGGGTGAGTTGGTGTAAGGTCACCACTTTTGAAGGTCTGGCAGACCTTTTGGTGAGGGAACAAGTCCTTATCAATTTGCCTGAGGACATGAGAATCTGGTTGGCAGATGGAGAATGCAACACTGTAGATGAGTTGGGGAAAAAAAGAGACCTATACCTAGCAAGCAGGGTATGACTGCACAGGAAAGGGATACCCAGTGCTGCACATTGGTCTAAGGGAACCCATGGTGGGCAGTCTAAACCATCCCACAGAGTCCACCAGTAACAGGGGAAGCCACTAGTTCTGGTACATGGCAAGGATCAAAGGTTAAATGTTTTAAATGTAACCAGTGGGGCCATGTAGCATATAGATGTCCATGGTGACAAGGTGAGGAACAAAAGGTAGTTGAGCCAGCAAGTGGGAATGACAGAATGCCAGCAGTAAGTTGTCTGGAGACAACAAGGGTACAAACTACCACAAGAGGTTATATCCTATCTTAGAAGATGGGAAACCGGCCACTGCTAAGAGAGACACAGCCTCTGACATAACCATTGTGAAGCCTGCAATGGTTAAAGAGGAACATTACTTGCTTGGGCAGTCTACTCCAGTCAGAGCTTTAGGAGGGGCCCCATTCCAAGTACCATTGGCTAGCATTCACCTTAACTAAGAGGGTGGAAAAGAAAGCCAGCAAGTAGATGTATTTGAGGATATCCCTGCAGATGTCCTGATAGGGAATGATTTTGATAATGCAGTACCTTGCGTACAAGCAGTGACATGCAATCAGGCTTGGAGACAGGCATGTGGGTCTGGTAGCCTGGGGTGACCCAAACAGACTGCACACTTGAAGCCAGGACTGGTGAGCTGGTTATTCAGGAAGGGAGCTACTCTGTAGCAGTGAGACTGAAGGGGAGTCACAGCTGCTGGTGGGTACTGTTTCCTTGGACAGAGTGACTGCAAGGGCAGAAGTGAGTAGTAGTACCCAGGCTGACAGACACCACTGTCACAGGACACCAGACTTCCTGAGGAAGGGGAGTTGGGAAGGGTTACAAAGAGAGAGTTGAGACAAGGCTCACCTCTCAGACCCTGCATTTCAAGGCTTGAGGGAGGTAGTTAGGGAGGCAGCTGATTCTCAAGGAAAGGGGGAATCTGTATACTGAGACAAAGGGTTACTGTATAGATAGTAGACCCCTAAGGGAGGGCTAGAGAGTGAGACAATACATAAATTGGAGGTGTCCAAAACCTACCATCTGGCCTTAGCTCATGATATTCTCTTTGCAGGTCATATAGGCATAAAGTGTACAAACAGACATATTATGCATAACTTTTATTGGCCTGAGATTGCAAGGGATGTAACAGGGTACTGCAGTATCTGTGCAGTGCCAAAAGATAGGCAAGGCAGGAGACAAGGTCAAAACTCCTTTAGTGCTTTTGCCTGTGATTGAGGAGCCATTTCAGAGGGTAGCTATGGATATTGTGGAGCCTCTGAGTACCCCAAGTTCCACAGGGAAAAAGTATATCCTAGTGTTAGTAGATTATTCTACCAGATACCCTGAGGCAGTGGCCCTGTCCTCCATCGAGGCAGAAAAGGTGGCAAATTCTTTATTAGAGATTTTCAGCAGGGTAAGTTTCCCAAAAGAAATACTGACTGACAGAGGTGCCAATTTCATGGCAGACATGCTGGCTTGTCTGTGGGAGTACTGTGGGGTGAAGCACCTGAAGACCACCCCCTACCACCCCCAGACTAATGGACTGGTGGAGAGGTTAATCTCTACATTAAAGATCATGCTACAGGCATTTTCCGACCAGTTTAAGAGGGAGTGGGACAAATATCTGCCATATCTGTTGTTTGCTTACAGAGAGGTGTCCCAGGAATCCACAGGTTTTTCACCCTTTGAGTTGCTCTATGGGCATAGGGTGAGGGGACCTCTAGATTTGATTCACAATGAGTGGGAGTCCTGCAAGGAGTCTGTTGAGGCATATTTATTTATTTAACATTTGTTATCTGGGAAAGTCCAACTTGGATCAAGCCAATTTTCAGTGGAGGCCTGGGGAGAAACACTCCAGACGCATCTCTTCGTAATGTGGGAGGAAACCAGAGCACCCAGAGGAAACCCATACAAATGCATGGAGGACATCCAGACTCGGCACAGAAGGTGCAACAGCCGAGAATCGAACTGGAGAACCTCTTGCCCTGTAGCGATAATGCTACCGCTGCACCACTGTGCCTTCATGTGTCCTAAACCTCACGACAAGGCTCAGGGAACTTATGGGCCTTGCCCAGGAGAACCTGTCAGGAGCCTTACAGCAGAAAAAGGTGTAGTATGACAGGAATGCTCAAGTCAGAGAGTATGCTGTGGGGCAGCATGTGTTGGTTCTCATCCCTGTCAGACACAACAAGCTGCAGGCAGCTTGGGAGGGACCCTTCAAAGTGGTAAGGAAGATCTGTGATGTTAACTACATGGTAGAACTGCTAGGCAGGAGCACAAATTGTACCATGTTAACACCATGAAACTTTACCATGATATGGAGGACCTTGTGCTAAGTATTTGCAGTAGAAGGAGTCTGTGGGGTATCTATGACTACAACAAGCCAGCCAGCAAAATCCCAAATTAATATGGTGGAGCCTAGGGTTGCATGCATATGATATGACAGTGCAGCACCACAGTGGGGCTAGCAATGCCGGTGCAGATGGGCTCTCAAGACAGGTTATTGGGTAGTGTATTCACAGATAGACTCATTCCTCTCAAGCAAATTTCTCAAGGGTCACTTGAAAAACTATCTAGGTACTGCCTTCACAGCTAGCTGGAATTTTGTAAATAATCAAATGTCATTTGTGAATATCAACCTAATTTATACAAGATACTTGTGTCACAAATATATTAGAACAGTATATGTGTATATCAAACTACTTTGTACAGATGTTTGTGTTGAAAAGGTATTTGTAAAGTGCTTGTGCTTAAAATGTTTCCACAGTGTGCCCTACTGGAAGAGAACATGCACAACTGTAACTGTTTAAATGTGTATGCTAACAGAGGAAACCGGAGGGTTAAACTCAGTCCAGCAAACTTTAGAAAAAATATTTGAACTTAAATTACTTTATAGGCTAAGCCATAAAGAAGCTATCTTTCAGGTTTCAATGCAGTAGTCTGTACTATGAACTTTCTGTATTGTCTTTGGGGTGAACTAATTGCTATTTTGGAATCATGAAGGAATGCAATTGTTTTATGACTTCCAACACCTGCCAAAGTTCTGAGCAAAAGCCGTTATCTATGTATTTTTACAGGTAGATGCTAAATGCTACCAGTTGCCAGCAATGGGGGGTTTTGCCTGGGGACTAGAGGTCATATGAGCAGAAATTATGTCATTCTGCAAGCTATCTCAGCAGTAATATTTTAGATATTATTTTGAGAAGTCTCTGAGTGAGACAGAGCATTCTGCATTATGACAACAACCGTTCACCACATCTGCCGTGCTTTTAGTAAGTTATTAGGGTATACTAACTCTCTTAGATACAGTAAGGAATATAGTTCATAAGTTCATAGGTTAGTACTAGGCTAACTGCCCTTGTGGGACATTTAATGCCTAACCAATTATCCCATGGGAGAATCAAACCCTGCACCTTGTGTCTATAACGTAAACAACTTAACCATTGCACCAACCTCCCAACCTCTGAAGCTTAGTTTAGATTTTGTTTTTCTTTATTTGTGTGAGCCTTAACTACAATGTTATTCTAAATATGTCTTGTGGTTTTGAACTCTGATGTCACTGTGAATATATTCTGAGTATTTTCTTATTCGTTTATTATTTATTATTAAATATATTTAAACCTTTCATTGTGGCTGATCCATGTAGAGATATTTAAGTTTTGAGAGTAGTTGCATATTTATTTGTTGACACTGTGTATACCACTCCTAATAGCCTTGCTCTATGTCAAAGTACCATTTCTATTAGCATTAATATTACACAGTAAAATTGGACACCCTTTGTTAAGGGCCCTAATGTAGCTGATAAGAAGTGACTGGTGGCAGTAGTAACTACTTTATAGTCTGGGCAAAAGGGGGGCATAGCTAGTAAATCTGTGACAGCCTTTCCCATGTGTGTGTATGTGTACGTGTAAATCAAACTGTGTGTGTGTGCCAGCTATTTTTATTTTATTTATTTATTTATTTATTTAACATTTTTTTTTTTAACCAGGAAAGTCTGACTTGGAACAAAGCCAATTTTCAGTGGAGGCCTGGGGAGAAATGCTCCACACACTTGTCTTTGTAACGTCGGAGTAAACTGTAGTACCCAGAGAATATCCACATGAATGCAGGGAGGACATGCAGATTCCACACAGAAGGCATTCCAACCCATAATCAAACTGGAGAACCACTTGCTGTGAATTGACAACTCTACTGCTGCACCACTGCGCCATCCAAATTTGGAGTTTTATTTTCATTTGCCAGATTTATTTGTGCAGAGGCAAAGCACTGGTTGGACAGAGATGGTGCTAAAGGTCTTGCCTTGGTCACACAGCTGAGATCTCAGCTCTATAGCTGTGCCAGTAGGGAGTCATACTGAGGATCTGGAGGAAGAGGGGAAACCAGCCCCAGACTCACTGTGGTCACTATGTGCTCTTAAGGGAAATTGCACTTGATGCAGAGAGCTGCATCTGGAAATGCTGTGTGTGTGTGTGTGTGTGTGTGTGTGTGTGTGTGTGTGTGTGTGTGTGTGTGTGTGTGTGTGTGTGTGTGTGTGCGTGCGTGTGTATACCTGTTATCCTCCCAGTGAATGTCCCCCACTGTTGCCAGTGGTAAGAATTGAGGCTCCTTGATTATTGGTCCATTGGAAGATTATCACACCCACTAACTGCTATCTGAGATCATTTGATACAGGAAGATAGAAGTGGGGACTAAGATGAGTAAGGTTGAAGCAGGTTCTATCTTTCAAATGATCGTACTTCAGAGTAGAATGGTCTGCTTGGTGTTATCTATGGTACTTCTCAAAGATGGCCGTTCCTGTAGAGTACTTAATGACACCAAGATATTGTGATTGTCTAACTGTTTTTTAGCATTTTTTTTGGTAAAATATAAGCTAGTAAATAAAACATTCTGTTTTGTTTTCTAACACAGTGCTATTGCATACATTTTTTTCCTAATTGGAAATAATCTTAGTTCCAGAATGCCAGTGGATACAGGGGAGTTTAAGTGGAGTGGGGATGTTGGACAGGTGAATAACGTGCAAGGCCCCAACAAATGATGCAAACTGGGCTGCACAATTGTGAAGGCTGTCCTTGGGTACCCAGACATTGCTGAAGTTAACTCTAAAGCCAAAGCACAGTAACTTTCTTATGTCACAGCCTAAATAGAAGACTGTGAAAAAGGAACAACTAAACTATCTATTAATATGGATTAGTGACACACTGAAAAGTACCTTTCATTCAGACAAATAAACTTTGCTTTTCCTGCTTTAAATTGCAATACTCCAAACAGCTAAACATGCAGTTACGTGGATACTTTGAGAAAAAGGCTATAGAGTCAGTCTAAAAAGAGGACTAGTTTTCAAGTGTGTACCTGTCATTTTGTGTCACCAGTAATGAGGCGTTAGCCAGCAATGTTGTACTGTGGTGGCAGAAACTGCTGCTGCTGTTATAACCAAGTAAGCAAAAAAAGACAAAAACAAATCTAAATGCAAGATAATGAGGACAATAAACAGAACTAGGCATAAAGTGTTGATCAGCAGAGCTAAAAAAAGCAGATGAAAAGAAGATCAGATTAAGCAGCAGCATGGGAGAGAACAATTCACTCAAAATCATAAGGTCTGGCTAATTAAAGATCCATAATGAATCTGCACAAATAAGGTTCAACCTATCTAAGCTATAGGTAGTATATGCAGTGTATTCTCAGTTAACATGAACATATCATATGTTTCTTTACTCCAATATCTTGTAACAAGGTCATGCCTAAAAATGTACTCTTGTGACCTAGTCAACCTATCTATGATTAAAATAAATGAATAGTGTGTCTTACCTCTACAGCAGGCAAAATAAATTAGCTGCTTGACAGTTTTTTAATATAGCAATATAACAATTCTCAGTCAAACTTGGCATTAAGCCATAGGATGTAGTTTTATTAGCTTTTTGCCAAAGCATTTTGCATTAATTTGGACTTAGCTTTAAAATGTAAAATACTGTGTGAAAAATGGTTGGAAACTGAATGCCACTCCTGGTTGAGTGAAGATTTTAGCTAGAAAGAATTTGTTTAATATACACTAACCCCCAGATTTACTATTCCTCCATGCAGGGCTAGCTTATTCCTGCATGGAGGTGGCCGTTTAGGAGCAGGACGGCAGCACGCCATGCATAGTAATGAGGTGCGCTGCCTGAGCTCCTAGGCTTACACGGAGTGTGTAAGAGTGCAGGGGGCATGTCTGAGAGAAGAGCTCTCGGAATATACACCCCCCCACAATGAAGAACAGCAGAAAGGGGTATGAAATGAGCAAGACCACTCATAGGTGACCGCATATCCCACCAACAGTCCCCCTTGTGTACAACAGTAACAGTGTATATAAATAAAAAGAAGAAACCCTTTTTTTTTTTTAAAATCCAATGAAAGCTAACCGTAGGTGCTCGGATGTGCCCACCGCTTAGCTACGGTTAATGCAGCTTAAATGGCTGAAGAGGATAACAAGGAAGATATATGCAAACGACACAGCATAGCAATAGTGTAGTGGGCAGAGCATTTGCCTTACGAACAGGCATTCCCGGTTCGATTCCCACTGCAGCACATTCTATTTTCCATGGCAAAGCACGTTAACATAAATATGTGAAGTGGAGTACAGCAGTAAGCCCAGAAGTGAGGTGCAATTAAAACAGTGTTGAAGTCCCCAATAAAACACAAGGACCCCATAGAGTGTACGTACACATTAGTCATGGATACCAGGCATACAACTGGAATTATAATGCAAAGTCTAATGTAAGCAATGTTAAGCATTACACAGGGCAGCTTAGGAGGTGTAAGCAATGTGTAGGGCCGCTAACTCATTGTGCCCAGTGGTATACCCCTTTAAACAATGCCAACCATAGGTAAGCAGGTTTGCCCATAGCTTAGCCATTTCAAAACTGGCCAATCATGGCAAAGTGTGGGAAATCGGCCCTACTTAAACCCAAGAGGCGGGAATACATCTCATAACTGGTTGTAGCTTCCCCTTGCAGGCACTATGGCAGTAAGGGGAGAAGGTGCATGCTTTCAGGTGCAGCGCTGGTGCATCCAGGAGTCCAAGGTCATGGCAGGACTCCTTGTCAAAGACCGTGATCAGACACTGTTGCAGGGCTAGTACCAGGGCTCCCAATATAAGGCAGAGGCCTGGGACCATCTCATTCATGACCTCACCAGTGCCACTGGCATACCCCGAACTGGTGAGCAGGTCAGGCACCACTATACCGACCTGAAGCAGCGTAAGGGAGACCTCTTGGAAGAGTGGCTCCAAGAGGCTACAGCGGCAAGGGATGTTCCAATCGTGTGTAAGTATCACCCCAATATGGTGAGGTTGCGAGACAGGTCAGTAATTCTCACGCATTTACTGTCATAGGAAATAAAACTAAAACTAGTAGTAAATTAATTGCCTGTATAAAACCTGTATTGTTCAAGGCAAGTACTGCATACACTAGAGAATATGGCAGGAAGAGTCTCATATTGTTTGTAAGTCAATAAAAGTGTAATAGCCTGACAAAACAAGTATAACTGCTGGACTGCATGTGTATATCCTGGTATCATTTGGTAATGTAGATATGAAATCATGTAATAGTACTGTAGTATTAAGCACTGTTACCCACACCGTGCACCATAAATTGAATGTGTAAGAATGCCTGTATATGACAGGTGTATCCCCAAAGGCTATTTAGTACAACTGAGAGACACATAGACAGTAAACAGGAAAAATAAAGACAACCAAAATTGAATAGCACATGCAAGTGAGATGTGAACTGTTGTTTTTTTAGCACACACAGCCACGGTTCGAATCCTGCCAGTGGTAGTAGTCTGCATACAGAATCATACCCCACAACTGTACAGATATGTCCAGAATGTCTATTAAAGTGGCCCATATCTGTTGCCTATCAACCTGTCCCCCTGGAAATCAGTGGGATGATCCCAGATGTATAGGCAGCAAACAGGAAATACAACTGATTGACGCACAGCTATGAGAACAACACTGGCACACTAGCAACTCCCCAATACCTTATGTGACTAAGAAGCCACATATGTTACATTTATACCCCAACTTGTCAAGCTGTGGTCAGAGTGTGTACAGTAACAGAGTGAGATGTATATGCAGAATAGTAATGTGGAATCTGGTACTGTGTGTGGGAACATTCAGGTAGTGCTAATAAACATTCCTCCCACAGGTCTGTCAGATACCAACACTGTGGCCAGAAATACAAGTATGATTTGCAGTTGCTCTGAATAATGAGGTATTACACATCACTGTCACTCACACTGTCATACAACATATAACTGTCTAGGAAATCTGCATAAGAGTGTTGTAATACAATGTCAGAATGCAAAAGCACAGGGGATTAATAAGACAGAAAGCAGATAGAAGATATACAGCAATATCTATATAGCAGACACAACTGTGATGGACAGTGTTTAAGTTGTAGTAGACACAGCCATGATCTGAATCCTGGGAGTGTAATTAGACTGCATACAGAATCATACCCCACAACTGTACAGATGAGGCCAGAATGTCCAGTATATGTGCCCATATCTGCTGCCTGTCCCCCTGTCCACCTAGTAAGTCTGTGGGATGATCCCAGATGTTTAGCCAGCAAACAGGGAAGACAAGTGATTGCTAAACATGTATGAGAACACACCTGTCACTGTAGCAACCCCCAAAACTGTTAGGAGAGTAATATTTCAAGTATGTCCTATCTACACTCTCATGTTGTCAAGCTGTGACCAGAGTGTGTACATTAACAGAGTGAGATGTATGTGCATAATACTGATGTGTAATCCAGAACTTTGTGTGGCAGCAGTCAGGTAGTGCTAACAAGTATTGCTCCCACAGGTACGTTGGATACGAACACTGTGCTGAGGAATACAGACCATTATAGCCTGTACTGGTACTGTTCACACTGGTATTGTAGGGAATTGTGAGTGTTGCAGTTTCTCTGAATAATAAAGTATCACTAGTCACTGTCACCCACACTGTGCAACATAATATAACTGTGTAGAAATACATGTATATGTGTGTGTCAGGTCACTAAAGTTGGAAGAGGGCAATATTCTAGATATGTCCCAGCACACCAGCATGTGATCAACACATGGCAAGAGTCTATGCAAAAAGAGTTGGATAACTATGTGCAAAACATCAACCTGGAATCTGGGGGTATGTGTTGAAACAGTTAGTGTTAATAAACAGTCCCTCCACAGGTATACTAGGTAAGAGGTGTATACTGCAGGTAAAACCGGTTCATGTTTAATGATGACAGCCATATCACTGTCCAAACTAAGGCAATAGGGTAGTGTAGTAAGACTTATATTTTACAGATAACAGCACTGACTAGGAAAGTAATGTGGACTACAGGAATATACTAGTTGTTGAATGACATCTTTCTCTCCACCCACCATATCTCCAACAATAATCAACATACCCACCCCAACTGGTATGAAATGACTTTGATAATGTCCAATTGTTTGATAAATATTTTAATGGTACTCATGCATGTGCTATATTGAATTATTCCAACATTGGTGGCAGGGTGCCATCAATGTACATGCATGCTGTTCTTATTACCACTGTAGTCCCATATATGCATGTGTTCTGTTTGTCATGCAACTGTGCCGTATCTGGTGTCTGGATTAATGGGAATATCTATGCATGCTGTTATACCTAACCCTGGAATGTGTCGACTATTACTAACCCACATATGATGAATCTAAACACTATAGCACACTTGGGAAGGCCTGTCCCAGCGGACCCACCTGTCCCACCTCAGCTGGCCGTGGCACCGGGCACCAGCATTTCTGGGGCCCAACCCAGGGCCTCTCTGTCCATTGGTCCTGCACCACCTTTGGGTGGAACTACCTCAGGGGATGGGGCTCACCCCCCGGGAGTGGGTGCAGACAGGCACCTGTCACCCATCACCAGGTCAGGGCCGTGGTGCGTAGATAGATCGACCAGCAGTATGGTGATCTTCTACGCCAGCTCAAGGGCCACATGTTACGATTAGAGAGTCAGCCTGGCTCTGCGACTCAGCCCCCAGCACAGCCACCTTCGGGGCTGTGAAGGTGCAGTGGTGACTGCCCATGTGTGGGGACCTCAGTCCCACTGTTACCACTAGGGGGCTTGTGGGCTTCTGATATCCCAACACCTCTCCCCATCAAGGTGTTTATCCCCATGTGTCATATACTGCCCCTGTATGCATCTTGTTTGTCTTGTTTGTTAACCTACCCAACCTACTTCCCCAAATATACCTACTATCCCTCCCCAACATCCCACTCTCACCTGAAAAAAAGGGCAATCTCTTCCCACAAAAAATCTCGCCCCATACATAGCTGTCCATTTCACACACATGTCCACTGGACACATGTAATCCAGTCTAATTGGCATCACAACGTATTATTGCTGTCCTCACCCACTCCCAGGGGTTTGAGTGTCCATGTCTACCTCCAAATTCAATGTATATGCACAGCTGTTTCTGTAGAATAAATGGGCAGCTATGGACCTTCCCTACACCCTTCATGCACATCCTTAGCTATTTTCCCTACTGTCTTTCTCTCTTTGTGCCCCTTTTTTACCACTTTCCTATCAACCCTTTTTTTCTTTTCTTTTAAAGAAATTAGCACAGGGGTAAGCAGGAGTAAGCACTTGTAAGCAGCAGTAAGCAGTTTAAAGGCTATTTACATGGGGGTAAGCACTGCCTACACAGGTTAAACAATTCAGAAGCTAACAGAGTATATGAAACTGTAACCGGAAGTTAGCAGTGCTTACCTCCATGCAAACCCGCTTACAACTGCTTTAAAGTGCCTTAATCACTCTGTAGCCAATGGCCTGTGTTCTACCCAACAACAAAATACACAGCCAATGCAAAGCTCAAACCCAGGACCCTGCACACCATAGCCAAAGTGATTTGCCACTAAGCCATGTCTGATATACATAACCCTGATGTTTTCTAAAACATATCATCCAGCCCAGTCATTCAACAGTACAGATAATGTATTCCAACATTTATATGTATGCGTGTGTGTAAATATATACAGATACAACATATCTATATATGTAGATATATATATATATATATATATATATATATATATATATATATATATATATATATATATATATATATATGTGTGTGTGTGTGTGTGTATATATATATATATATATATATATATATATATATATATATATATACATATTTATAAATATATATGAACATATATACATGCAAATGCCTACATCTATAGATATGTATATCTACATCTTTATATCTAAATATATACGGCAGGTTATATATATGTCAGCAGATATATATATATATATATATATATATATATATATATATATATATATATATATATAAATATATATACTAAGAACTGAACTTGACAATAAAGCATTCAAAAAATAGTAAATCACACCAACAACTCTTGTAGAACTTTAGCGCTTTCGTCTTATTTATTATCAAGACTTCTTCAGAAAGACATGTTTCATAAGTTTATCATGTTTACCACTTATGAAACATGTCTTTCTGAAGAAGTCTTGATAATAAATAAGACGAAAGCGCTAAAGTTCTACAAGAGTTGTTGGTGTGATTTACTATTTTTTTGAATGCTTTTATTGTCACGAAGTTCAGTTCTTAGTTAAAATTTCTTCTCTCCGTTCAAAAAAATTTTGAGTGCGGTTAATTGTACATATAAATATATATATATACATATATATATATATATATATATATATATATATATATATATATATATATATATGTATATAAGTATAGGTATATATGGACATACATCTGTAGATAACAATGGGGAAATAACAAAAACATATATGTCCGCATGCAACGTTAATGGGGTTGAGAGAGCCCAAACAAGATACATCTTGTACGAATAGGTATACCCCCCAATAGCCAAACACGTCCCCCCTGCAATACACTACCAAGGGTTGCAGATCCCATAACCAGGACCAGACATGGCATGGGCATCCCTAGGATACATATACACAGACACATATATGCAGATACAGATATACATGTATATGTGTACATATATATATAGATATAGATGTAACTACACATACACACGCAGAGATATGTACATTAAGTTACATACATAGTCCGTGCACACAATATGGAACACCCAGTATTCCTACAATTACCACCTTACCAACTGGAGACTGTATGAGTGACCCATACAAATGACATTCATTACCTGAAACATACACCCACAGAGATATCAAAGGCTATAACGCCACACACAGGTGTGCATAAATGGGAAAGCTTTATTTGTGTACTATTACAGTTGTATATGCCATGTCATATAGTTGTTTAGACACAGACATCCATATAAACTGAGTAATGCAACTATGAAACAGGTATAGTAATACAGTAGTCTGGAAATGTTAACAAATGTTGCTGTCCAGGCCAAGGCCATCAAGTAGTATAATAGAAAGACAGACTGGGCCACAGAATACCAAACAGTCAACAGTAAGTAATGCAGGTGTGTAGTTCAGCAACCTCTAACTACACTCTGTAGACAGTCCCTGGGGGTAAAGACCTCAGTTGACATACTGGGATGTAACTGTTGCATAACAAGGCACAACTGACACCATCACAAGCACACTGACAAACAGAACAGACATGCCATGGCACAGAGTAACATACACCTGTGTGTAAGTGCATCAGCACAACCAATGTGAACACAGCCACAGCTACATATGGCATGCTAATGTATTATTACAGTATATGGACTATCTGTTCAACACCAACCTCATATGCGCCACCCACACACTAGCCCTACATATACTGGACCACTACACATTGTGGTCCGCTGCCTGTATGTGGTATGGGACATGTGCATGTATGGCCCTACTAACATGTAAACCAATAGGGTAACATACAGTGGAGCAGCATGTAACATCAGATAGAACAGGACCAAGAACAATGACATCTACCACAGTCTGTACACAGGCCAAGGTACATATTAACAATACACACACTGCTGACAATCACCATAAGTACACAGACCTCAGTACTGTACACATAACCACAGAATTTCCAGGTTATGTCATCAAATATAAGCCCTATTATACATTCAATATGATATCTCACTGGGTTGTTACCAGATATGATGTCACTAATTATGGTGTGCAATACATATGCAGCCCTTACTGCATGACATATGTACAAAGGTTGTCAGGGTTGTGGCTGGAGGCACACACACAGTGCCAATATTGACATGTTGCTGTGATAACTTCATACATTTACTGTTGTAACAGGGTTTGTTGCACCATATGTCCTATGAGGGATTTGAAGTCAATAACTCTCATGGCTGTCACCATCTACAGACTACAATCCTCACACTACCTTCTGCAGTTCACAGATAGGTGCTCAGTGGGTAACACCTGAAACAAAAGGCACAACACACTGGCCAGTCTGCAGATGGACCTACAGATAGATGTTCCCTCATTAACATAGCACTGACATGGCAGGTATGTAAATGTAGAACAGCCATATCCACACACACCCTATTAAACCATTGCTCCAAATGCAGTATAGCAGCACTTACAGTCTGTAGTCAGGTCAGGCACATCCCCCTCCTGTGTGTTGGCCTGTCTCCACACTGTATGTTGTTAGAGGTACACCCCAAACCATCTGAGATGCTGTTTGCCAAACAACAAATCGATTTCCTGCTCACAGTGAATGAAAGGCCCAACAGCAACATGATGTTCCTATATATTGGTGTGTGTTTCCATGCAATTGGCTATGGGAATGTTACCACAGCTGTTCCACATGCAATCAGCTAGAGGAGGGCTGCAATTCATGCAGAGACAATCAGCTGATCCTGAGCATCACTTGAAATACACATGCTGCTGCCTAAGCAAAGCAGGTGTAAGTCTCCACATCCACCAGAGAGGGAGTAAGAGAGGTAGACAGAGGCACAGAAAAGCCAGGGAGAGGTGGGAGAGTAAAACTTACACATGTTTGTGTCACACACCTACCAGTACAGGCTATCAAACCCCCGATGACTATGCAGTGCTATCACATGCCCATGCAGTTATTGGATGCACCACATAGGTTACATGTTGGGGAGCCCTCAGAATGTATATGTGATGGTGAGTGACATCTGCAACAGGGGATTATGGTAGCTATGTGGTAGGTGTAGTACCCGTGCCTGGCCGCATGAACAGGTGTCAGCGTCAACACAGCCACACTCTCATAGGGACGCACACACATTGCCACACTTGGCAGGGCCAGGAATACAACTCATCTCTAGTGGGATTGCCACAACACAGTACTGTGCAGGTATCACATGCACCACAGGTGTCATATGGAGGTTATATGTGAAAAGGGTATGTGGAGGTGTCTGACATCAGACAGCATGCTTCAGTATGCCAATGGGGGTTGTAGTGAGTGTGAATGTAGTCATACGCATTATACACCACCCACACAGACATGGGTGCCAGTACTGACATGCATGTGTGCACTGCTTCACGGGTGTGTTGTGGTTGATGGTGTCAGATGGCTATACAAGGCTAGGTGATGGGTATACCTTGGCATCAGGCCACATGACAAATGTCTGCATTGTGGCTCAGGGCTGTAGTGTCTGGAGTTGCCCACATTATTGTATTCACCATCCAGTCACCTGGGCGACTATTGCATGTGGCCAACGCTGTGCATTGCTTGCCATGTATGTGTTCCTTAGTCAATGATATGGACAGTGTCTGGGATGTGCACACCTCCCACATGCATGTACAGTGACATGTGGAACTGTACCTGGGGTGTCTGGCCTATGTTGTGTACACTGATCGTTATCATCAGATGTGCCAGTCCTGGCCTCATGTGGCAGGAACTGTTTATGGACAGTGGGCTGGCCCTGCACCTACATTGATAGCATGATACCAGTATTCCCTGGTGTCAGTGGCATCTGTCCATACAGGGTTTGTGTTTCAGGCATGTTATGTCCTTTGTGGGTCACATTTGATGGCACCACAGGTGTTGCAGGTGTGCAGTGGGGAACATGGGGGAGGTGCACTGTCAGCATGTACATGCCTATTGGACTGATGGACAAGGTGCCATGCCCTCTGTAGCCCACTGCAATCACACCATGGTTACTATCAGGGGGCAATATGCATAGTACTATCAACATAATGGCTGTTGCCTAGGCACGTGTGTGTGTGTGTGTGTGTGTGTGTGTGTGTGTGTGTGTGTGTGTGTGTGTGTGTGTGTGTGTGTGTGTGTGTGTGTGTGTATGAGACATGGGTTGAGAGTGTACCCTGGGTAATACAAGACTTGCTAATGTTGTTCAGCTGGCATTGATGTCACATTTAGGGGTATGGATTTGCACCTCAGCCTCTTGGGTATTTCACATCTGTTATCCCAGTAGGATGACATTGTGATATATACTTGGCCCACCATATAAGAAGTTTGCAAAACCCACTCCACATTGAGTTCAGTTGTTACACACTCACAACCACCGCCACACAGGATAAGAATGACAAACACAGACACTTGCAACTGTCATATCTGGGATTAGAACTCCTACATAACTAGTATATTACACTATAGCACTACACCATTATAGGATGTGCCACAGAGATTACTTTAGCTCTCCTTCCCCAAAGGTGTATTTCACAGTGAATGACATCAGCAGGATTGCCAAAGTATGGCATTTGAATTGTAGTGAGTGTGACTAGCCTAAAATGCATTGCTCCCTACACAAACATAGAAACACACACAAAACACCCACCAGTGCCATGTGTGGGGATAGAATCCCTACCAGAGTTCTATATCACACTACAGCATGATGCTGTTATAGGACGCACCACGGAGATTACTGGAGTTCTCCTTCCCCAAAGGTATATTTCACAGTGAATGACATCAGAAGGATTGCCAAAGTAGGGCATTTGAATTGTATTGAGTGGGACTAGCCTAAAATGCATTGATCCCTATACAAATATTGAAACACGCACAAAACATTCATCAGTGCCATTTGTGGGGATAGAACCCTCTACCAGAGTTCTATACCACACTACAGCATGATGCTGTTATAGGACACATCATGGAGATTACTGGAGATCTCCTTCCCCAAAGGTATATTTCATAGTGAATGACATCAGCAGGATTGCCAAAGTAGGACATTTGAATTGTAGTGAGTGTGACTAGCCTAAAATGCATTGCTTTCTACACACACACACACACACACACACACACACACACACACACACACACACACACGCACACACACACACACACACACACACTTGCCAGGTCTGGGATTAAAACTCCTACCTAACTATTCTATCACACTACAGCAGTATGCAGTTGTAGGATGCGTTATGGAGATTACTGGGCTACAACCTTCCCCGAGGTGTATTTCTAGGTGGATGACATCAGCAGCATTGCCAAAGTAGAGCATTTGAATTATAGGGAGTGTGACTACCCTAACAATCATTGCTCTCTACACAGACAGAGTCAGACAGACACACACACAAACAGACACACACACCCTTGCCACATCTAGGATAAGACCTCCTACCAAACTAGTCTATCACACTACAGCATTATGCAGTTATAGGATGTGCTACGGAGATTACTGGGCTACAACCGTCACAGAGGTGTATTTCTAGGTGGATGACATCAGCAGCCTTGCCAAAGTAGAGCATTTGAATTGTAGGCAATGTGACTACCCTAAATAAAATTTGCTCTCTACACAGAGACACACACACACACACACACACACACACACACACACACACACACACAAACACACACAAAGTTGCCATGTCTGGGATTGGAACTCCTACCTAACTAGTTTATCACACTACAGCAGTACACAGTTATGGGATGCTCTGTGGGGATTACGGGGCTACAACTCTCCCAAAGGTGTTTTTCACAGTGGATGGCCTCAGCAGACTTGTCATAGTAGGGCTATGGGGAGGGCAGTGAGTGTGCATGGGCCATAACTCATTCATCTAGAGGTTGACACACCACATGTGGGCACACACAGGGTCATATTCCACAGGTACATGTATACAGCTGCTAGATGACTACTTCCTTGTACAGTCATGTTGCACAGCTAGCGCGTGCACCACATAGTCTGTAATGCTGACAAATACTGGTGGCTAGTATCTACAGTGAGTGACATCTGAACCTCATGTGGTTGTGGCCCTTTGGCTGTGTGCTGAGTGGGACAGGCCTGGATGGCTCCTTGTCACAGCCACCCTCTTCCACACATCTATGTATGTCTACCTTTGGCTTATTATAGTGTGTTTTCCTTAGAAATATGTCTGTATTCCTGTCCACTGTGTGTGCAAAGCATGTGTAGTGCATAATGAGGAGTGTCTGCACTAACATCTGCAACTACCAGATATGTCTAGTCCACTGATGTTTGCAGACATGGCCTTCATGTGTTCAAGTGTGTGAACATGCCCAGTATGACCTTTCAGTATGTTGACTGACAGTGCCATCATTTCTCTAAATGTGTGAGCATGCCCAGTATGCCCATCTGTATTGAATGTGTGGATCAAGTCCAGGTAGTCTGTACTGCAGTGCTGACCTAGGTGTTGTACACCTACAGGTAGAATACTGTTTCTGCAGGGTATCCATCGATCATTTGGCATTAACTGTTACTACATTCTACATTGGATGGGGGGGCACACCTGACTATTTCTGCATTTCTACACAGGATTGGGAGGGCACACCTGACTGTTACTACATTTCTTTGTAGGATGGGGGGCACACCTGATTATTTCTACATTTCTACACAGTATTTGGGGGGCAAACCTCACTGTTACTACATGTCTACATAGGATGGGGGGGGCACACCTGACACTTGTACACATTTGCTATGACTGTACTGGTATGTCAGGTACTCCATTTCATTCTGTAGTCTTACCTATCATGCTGACTAGAGGCATACCAATGTACTACAGATCTTAGCTTTTATTTACCTACATATTAGTTTCTGACTTCCTACCCTTCAGAACTGACATCCCACTGCCTGACCTGCTGTAGTCTATCTGTATAGGCCTGGGGGGAGGTTACCCATAGGCCTCATTCAGAGGCCATAGCACAGCCTTTGTTTGTGTTTGTCTACACCTGTCCTGCTGGCTGTGACTGTTATTGGGTATGTGAACCCCCTGACTGGCATGTGTGAGTCACTTACCTTGTGGGTGTCCCAGTACTGAAGGTGATGCTGCAGGGCTGCCTATGCCGGATGCACATAGTACACTCCCTACACATGGTTGAGCACAGGTAGTGTAATGTTTGGCATCCTTTTTACTGTATGTGAGAGTCAGAGAGAGGTGTTATTCCCTGGGTCCCTCCTGTGTCAGTGTATGTGCTATGCATTGCCTCATTGCCAAGGCCAGGGCATACTGAGCACACCTCCTTCTGCCTACTGGGGCAGGCTCAGGTTGTTCCTCCTTTGAGTCACTCTGTGTCTGTGCAGGCCTTGGCAATGGTGGGGGGCTGTGTGGCCCTGCCCCGTGCTGTTCCTGCTGCAGCTGTTTACGCAGGATCATATTGTGTAGTGTGGCACATACGAGGACAATTTGGGTACATGTAGCTGGTGAGTACTGCAAGGCTCCATCGGTTGTGTCCAGGCACCGGAACCATGACTTGAGCATTCCAAATACATGCTCTACTATAATTATGGTCTGTGCGTGTACCTCATTATGGAGTTCTTGTTCGGGTGTGTGTGCATTTCTGATGGATGTCATCAACCATGGCTTCAGTGCGTATCCAGCATCCCCCACCAGGTGACCGTTAGAGATGTCCCCATTGGCAAATCTCTGGTACAGCTGCATCAGATGCCAGATGTGGGAATTGTGATAGCTTCCAGGGCAGCCAGCACACACATTCATTATTATGCCCTGGGCATCACACACGACCTGGCAGTTGATGGAAGGGAAGCCCTTGTGGTTGAGGTAGACCCTACCCCGCTCACCAAGTGGTGCTTTGATGCATATGTGCATGCAGTCTATAGCACCCACTACCTCGGGGTAATCTGCTATTTGGTGGAACAGTTGCATATTGCTGGCCAACGCCTCATGGGTGTTGGGGAAATATATGTGCTCATCGACATGTGTTGGCATGGCATCCAGGAACTGGTGGAGTTCCCTGGAAGCTGATGCCTGTGAGATCCCCATCATATCCCCAGTTGGCCTTTGGAAGGTACCTGTAGCTAGTATTCTTAGACCTACACATACCTTGGTATCCACTGTGATGGGTTCTCCTCTGTTAGTTCTGTGTGTCAGGCGTGTGCGCCACAGCTTAACAATTTGCTGTAGGAGGTCCCTGTCCACCCTATAGCACTCCACTATCTCCAGCTCATGTAGCCTCTGATAGGTTACCCTGGGTCTGTACACTCTTTTCTGTCTCCTCACTGTGGGTTGGTAGACAGCATTCATATCCTCACCACACTCAGCCTCTTCCACAAGTTGTTGTATGATAGCTATTGCAGCCCCTATCATTTTGCTGTTGTGAGTGTTAAAAGTTCCCCACTTGTTTACACCAGTGGTGCAGAGTGTGGGAAAAAACAGAGGGGAAGGTGTTTGCATAGTTTGTAGTAGTATTCTGGGCTGGGCTGGTCTGCTGCCTGTGTCATTGGCTGATTCTGATATATTTCATCTGCCAGCTATGGTAGTTCTCCTTGGTTACCTTCCTACTGCTGTTTTCCCTTCCCATTGCCTTCCTGTTTAAGCCCGGGGCACTGCACAAACAGAGTGCTCAAATGTGCACAGTGCTGCTATTTCCTGGTTTAACTTTCTTTTAAAACCTTTAAAACCCGGTGCACACCCACTTAGGCAATGTAAAGAGTGCTAGGCAGATTCAGAGCTAGGAGCAAACTCGGGCCACAGGGCTCCAATCCGCTTACAGTATGCCTGACACCCCCCCCCCCATGATGTCAGCTAACTCCTAGGCTTGCACAAAGGTACTCCTACTCTTACACTGTTGGGACCTAACTAGTATGCTGGGGAAAACTGAGATTCACTATCATTCCCCGCATTTGCATAGGATTGTCTGCTAATGCATAGTTACATGTGTCACACTGAGCCTCCCCCCTTAGCAACCACTACTCACTGGCCATGTTGTCTTCTGCCTGCCACTGACTTGCATTGCAGAATAGTGATTTTAGTTAGAATGCTTAATTTAGGTTTATTTTGTTATTTTCCCCCGATACCGTTTGCGCGCCACTGCACTATGCTTAAACAGCCGAGATTGGCAAAAAAAATAAATAAAAGTTGATTTTTTTTTTTTTGGCTGTTTGCAATGCCAATGGCTTTATACTTGGCCATTGACATGCTTCCTATCTGATATGCAGCCTTTATTTGGAGCTGTCACAGCTCCATTTTGGATTTTGTAGACGTGTACTCGGTTACTAACCGAGTACATTTCTGCAAACTGCACTAGTCCTGCACGGCCGGTTGTAAGCTTCCTGGATCACAAATTCACCTCATTTGCATGGATTTCTCCTGCAAATGGGGTGATTTGCATACAGGGGCTTAGTCAGTGCAGGATTAGTGCAGGAGCCCTCGTGCATGCCCCTGCAGGCTGTTCCTGGATCACATGGCAAACATATTGACTGCTAGAGCTCCTGCACTGATCTTACACGCTGTGCAAGGCATAGAGAATCCTGGGGCAAGTTCACATTTGTTGTACACCAGACACTAAAACTAAACAAGATTTGGTGATGCAGGATTATTTTTCCTTTAGAGGCAAAGTACACCATCTCTGGCATATAATTTAGTATTCTGACAGTACACAAACTTGGAAAAACACAAACTGCACCACAAATCAATAAAATAAAATGAAGGAGAACAGGAACCAGAACACATCACTTTACGGACAGATTAAGCACTTTTGTCCCACTACAGTGGACTTCATCAGGACTGACTGATGAAGTCCACTGTACCGGGATGAAAGTGATTAGTTTGTGAATAACGTGATGTGTTTCAGTTCCTGCTCTCCTTCGTTTTTGTTTTACTAGTATTCTGACAGCAGTCATTCAGAAAACTAGTGGCCCAAATTAACACCAATGACTGTAGCAACTGCCTACCCACATCAATAAACCCTTAATGTCACCCCTTAACAGCACAGCTGCATCTATAAACTACTGTGAAAGCACAAACATGTTAATGTATTTTGTTAAAAAAAAATAGTATTGTACATTTCAGATCAATGCTGTTACATATTTGCAACATAAATACTCTGAATGTTACTTTGATGTAAAGTGATTTATTTTAACACAGCAACAATTACATAACCTGTCATTCATCAGTGTAACCATAATTCATACTCACTTTGACCACTTCATTCATTCTTTCAATCATTCTGTTGAATATTATCTAATTGATCCATTTCGAGTTGTGTTTGTATGGGGGCTCAAAACTATCCCAGAGCACATTGGATTGAAGACTGAGAAATTAATCCTGGAAAGTGTGTATGTGTACGGTACACACACACACACACACACACACACACACACACACACACACACACACACACACACACACACATGAATATTGCCTATAAAACATTTTATCTGTCCTCCCCACCCCCCAGCTCCTGTTAATCACCTCATTTCTCAGTCTCTAACTCTTTTCACCTTCTGTGC
>NC_056726.1:1258922230-1258942230 GCF_019279795.1 Protopterus annectens
ACATATGTATATACACTCTAGGAAAAAGTAAATAGTACCAAAACCAGCTAGATAGGAGAACATATTCCTTTATTTGTGACCAAACATCACACAGGATAAGTTGCACTGAAAAATCTTCTTGTAAGCAAAACCTGGTTTACAGTTTATTTTGTTTAGTGTTTGGACATAAGTAAAGGAAGGTTTTTCACCTATCTAAATGGTTTTGGTGTTGTTTATTTTTCCAGAGTGTGTATTTTCCCAAATAAGTGCCTTCATTTGTTTTCTCTCTGTGCACCAGCTCTGGACCATCTATCTATCTATCTATCTAACTATCTATCTGTCTGTCTATGTATGGGTCCCCTTCAGAGTACTGAAATTGAAGAACATCGAACCTCTGATCATCAATGACCAGAGGATTCAAGTTCTGCAATATCAAACTCAAAAATAAATAAATAAATAAATAAATAAAACGTGAACATTTCTTATTTCACGTTTTTGCAGGGGCCCCCCACATACCTGCTACTGAAATATACCAACACTGAGATTGCACTACAGTGAGGAGAATGGAACCGTACAGCACGGAATGGGACATTTACCGTTCTCTTCTCTGTAGTGCGATCTCGGGGTGGTATATTTGAGGCAGGGGGGATTGGCCCCTGCAAAAACTTACAAGAATACTTTTTATCTTTTTTAATTTGTTCTACTTTAATGTTTGTTGAAGTTGATTATCTAATCCTCGATGATGTGTGATGTGCTGCAACTTTGATCATTTAAAGTAGACCCATATATATATATATATATATATATATATATATATATATATATATATATATATACAGAGAGAGAGAGATACATGGATCTATGTTGTTTTATCAAAATTTCAAAACTTCGAAACCCATATGGCTGAGACCATATGATCGAAGTTTTGAAACTTTGAAATTACAACAGAAATATTAAACCTAAACAAAAAGCTTCAGCTTTACATTTTTGCAGGGGGATGAGGCCCCCTGCACCCCCCACAGCTCCAGCTACTTAAACATGCCAACACTGAGCTCACACTACAGCAAGAAAAAATGGTAAATCTCCCATTCCATGATGTACAGCGAACTCAATTCAAAGTGTTCATAGTTTCAAAACTTTAGTCATATGGTCTCGGCCATATGGGTTTTGAAGTTTTGAAACTTCAATAAAAAATGTTAGTCCTATATATATATATATATATATATATATATATATTTGGATTCACAAGACAATCTCAACGTACTGAAATGTCGAATTTCAGTACATCGAGACTAAATAGTGGAAAGTGCAGTTACGCGAAACTGCACTATGTCGAATGTGGTAATGTCAAATCCGCTATCAAGGTAGGGTCGCCTAATGGTTAAGGTGTTTGCCTTACAAACACAAGGTGCAAGGTTTGAGTCTCACAAGGGATAATTGGCTAAGCCTAAAATGGCTCGCAAGGGCAGTTAGCCTAGTACTAATCTATGAACCTATGAAATGTGGTGCAGTTTGTGGATTTATCTGAGGTTTCAGGTAAGTGGTGTTTGTGTAAGGGTATTGGGTAGGGAGTTTAGTGTGTGTAGTGGTGTTTTTTGTGTGTTTAGTGTGACCTCGGAGTTAAAATATATAATTAAGGGGGGTTTGGGGGGCACAGCCCCCCACATGGTATGTGCAGGGGGGCTTGCCCCCCTGCTTATAGGTAGGGTAGGTGTGTTTATGTGTTATGTTGTGTTTGTGTGCGTTGTTATGTTTGTTTTAGTGTAGTTAAGTAGGTGTATGTGCGTGTGCTTCTGTGCTGGTTTGTGTGTGTGTGAATGGTCGCGATTGTGCTATTCCCGGTTTTGGGTTTTTGGGTATGTGGGTTTTCCACTATTCGGTCTCGAAATACTGAAATTCGACATTTCAGTATTTTGAGATTGTCTAGTGAATATATATATATATATATATATATATATATATATATATATATATATATATATATACATATATATATATATATATAGTAGATTAGATATAGATCGATATATATAGATATGTGTGTGTGTGGGTGTCTCTGTGTGTGGATATACTTTGAAATACTGAAGGTATGCAAGAATGTCAAACATCAAAACTTCGATTCTAAAGGATCAAAACTCAAAGCAATGAAGAAAAATTTTTTAGCAAGATCTCCTGCACACCAAAAAATTGTTAATTCTATGTACCAACTGCAAGACCACACAACAGTAGGGAAAGGGCAAATCCCACTTCCCTCTGTTCCATGACCTCCCTCAGACTAATGTTCATAGAATTGATAATATGACTATTCAATCACTTTTCCCAGCATCACAGGTGTTTGGTATTGCAAATGTTATATGAAATGGAGTGCTCCCATGGATGGATATACATACACACAGACACACACTTACACACACACACACACACACACACACACACACACACACACACACACACACGCACACGCACATGCACACGCACACCCACACGCACGCACACACACATATGCACACGCGCGCACACACATGCGCACACGCACACAAACACACGCACAGACACACACACACACACACACACACACACACACACACACACACACACACATTTGTTTACTGGGGTAGAGCACTGTTCAAGTATGACCAATTATAGGCCCAACACATCAAGTACAAACAATACAAAATGAGCAGATAATACAATTGGCTCACAGATATGACCCAAGAAGTCAAGACTGGTGAGACCATCTCTATTATGAGACCAGTGACTAGGAGAGTACCTTAGGGCTCTGTGCTGGGATGGCCCCTGTTTGGCATCTACTTCTCAGAGGTCAAGGCTAATGTCAATGGCCTCAGGCTGACCAAGTTTGCAGATGACTGTAAATTTGGAGCTATTATCGATACCCCCATGACACTAAAATCAGTCTTGCAATATGGTCTAATACAGACAAATGACTGCTGTCAAACCCATGGATTAAAATGTGCATTATAGCGCAGTTTGGGAAAATATTAACCCAGATTAATAATTAAATTGAGAAAACACTCCAAAGAGCTGACACATTAGTTAGGGGACTAGGGACACGTAGATAGTATCTGTCTGAACTGTAAAGTGATAACGTCATTTTTTAAAGGCTCAAGCCACACCCACTGGGAGTTAAAGGTACACACTCAATACTGGAGAGAATGAGTTAAAAAGCAGGCACCACCTGTAAGTATATAGCTTATGTTAGTTACACATTTAAACGGGCACTTCATTCATGCATATCTACTATGTGCTGCACTTTTTATGTGTATATCAAAAGGAATAGGCAGCAGCACAGAGGAAAACTGATGCACCTGGGACAGCACTGTGATGAGTATACCTACTTTTAATAGTTACAGTCATAGGGATTTCTTCCCAAAATGTATGAGATTCATACGCCAGTGAGTCACTTCTGTCATTACTGCCATATCTCAAATGTATGACTGTGCAATGTTATTGGTATGTTTATGCATGCATCCTTGTGCATATGGGAAAAAGTGAGTCAAGATAATGAGGTTCTGCTCCTACATTGTGAGGATGCCTGCTGGTTTAATATCCCCCATTGTGTTATGAAAACTATTTAAGATTTATTAGTCAGTCGCTTTTCTTCATTACAACTGCAGCATTATTGAGGCAAACATGTAAGATCACCATTACTAGTTGAGTGGAGAAGTGATACTATAAAGAAAAGTTGTCTCCTTTGCATATCACCTCTGAGTGAAATGTAAGTCTGAGCGGCATGTTTTCTTTGTGTATTTATTTTTGTCCCAGACACCATTACTGCATCTCGTACTCCAGTCTAAATAGCTCATCACATTTATCCTCTGTTATCAGATTGCATGTGATGATGATTTTTGATTCAGGTCCCCCTGTCAGTTCTGTATACTAATACCCTTGCAAAATCAATAAGTAGTTTTTGGGCCAAGTATATTATGCTTAACTGTACAATTCTCAACACAGTAAGAACTTTTATTGTATTTTCACCCCCTTTTTGTCACTATCCTCTCTCTTGCATACATTTATTTTATTTTGTTTCTCTCTTTTAATTTTATTATTATATGTGGCAGCACATTTACCTGCAGCCATCCCACCAGCAAGGCCTGTCTGCACTCCACTTGTGGAAGCAGCAGCAGCACCACCACCACCAAGCACCCAGCGCACCTGGTTTAAAAACCTGCCACAGTCCCTCCATACCTCTCGCCTCCCTGCCCCACCCACTTCAGGTAGCCCTGCACTGGATGCTGATACAGTCATCTCCATTGGTAGCATTGCAGATAGAAGTGACACTTTGTCACCCATCAGCAGATTGCAGACATTGTGGATGAATATTATGGACAGAGGTTGGATGCCCACCTTGGCCAAATGTAGATTCTTTCCTGTGACTCCTTGCCTCGTGTACCTGTTCAGCACTGGCTTCACCATCTGAGGCTAGGCTCAGTGCTGAGGAGACCCAGGGTGGAGAGTTATTTCCCACTGGGTCTCAGCTGGCAGGCACTTTAGCTTTAAATAGCCCATCTTATTCACCAACCTGGTGTTCCATTCCCTTTTCTGTCTCTCTCCACCACTGTTTAGTTATTCAAACCTCCCACATCATTGTCTTCCCTCTGTTTGTCTGATGTCTTCCTCACCATTGTGCTCCTGCTCCCTTATTGTGTTACCACACACTCTGTCTGTCATGTCTGTCCTCTGGCTACCTATTGAAATGTTGGCACTCAAAATGCCAAGTGCTGAAAAGCTGAAAAAAATTACCAAAAGTACAGGAAATGAGCAAATGTCAAAAATCACTCTTCTTAAAACTTCACCATGTGGGTGGGTCAAGCCCCTCAAATAAAAAAAATATATATATATATATATATATATATATATATATATATACAGTGTATACCAACTCCGAGATTGCCATAACTCAGAGAAAAGAGAATATTCTGAGATCACCATACCTCAGAGAAAAGAACTGGCTCCTCAGATTTAGTAAATAAAGGTATGTTCTTTCAGCTATTCAATACCTGTGGTTTGGGGCTCACTGTAGTGAGTTCAAACATTTCAAGTGGTTACCCTGTCCTTCTGCTACCCAGCCTAAGCTTCTTACCCTTCCTCTTTATTCCCTTACTTCCTTCCCAACTTATCCTTCTCTTCATAAATATAAAATGGACACCTGTTCCACAAATAGTACTTCCTTCCTTTCCACCCTCTATCCTGCTCATTCCTTATTTGCTCATCTTCTGTTATACTCTCTACCTGCTTCCCCTTTTCATCTCTTTCCTATACTACCATTTCCAACCTTTAGTCTTGTCAATAAATAATCACATCTCACACAAAGGCCATGTAGGGCTTCCAAATCACAAAGAGCACTGTTGACACCCACATGCAATCAATATATATATAGCTATAGATATAGATATAGATAAAGACATACATACATGCAAATGAGCTGTGTGTCATCAAAATAGGGCAAATGTCACTACTTTTATGTGACTGCTTCCATGACTCAGCTTGTTAATGAAGTTCTTTCTAGAGTAGAAATGAAGAAGGTTGAAGGTTCGTTACCCTACAGTCTGAATGCTTTTTTTGATCATAATGCCTCTAGTTTGCATATGTGAAACAATTACCTGCTACTTGCTTCAATGACACATTCAGTATAACTTCTTCCCATGTTTCATCTTGTAAATGAAGGCCTTTGTAGAGTGAAAATATAAAGGGTTGCAGGTTCAAGGCCCCTTAGCAGTGAATGTTTTTTTGTGTGTTTTCATGCTTCCAGTCTGGAAATATCTAACAATCACCTGCTATGTGCTTCATTAACACTTTCCATGGCTTGTAAATGAAGGTTTTTGTAGAGTAAATAGGACTAGAGTTGAGGGTTCAATGTCCCTCAGAGCCAAATGCTTTTAAGACTTTTTTTTTCTAGTCTGCAAATGTGCATTAGTCACCTGTTATGTTCTTCACTGACACCTTCAGTATGAGTGCTTCCATGGATCAGCTTGCAAATAAAGGGTTCGGTAGAGTAACAATGAAGAAGTTTGAGGGTTCCATGTCCCTTAGGGGTGTATGAGTGATATTTTCATGACATTTGCATTATAGTACAGGTACAGTGATCAGATTCTGCTGATGTCATAACTGCCTCTAATTGATATATCTTGTTACTTTTCAGTACCTACTGATCATGTCCAGTTTTTGTTTTACCTTTTTTAACTTCAATTACTTGAGATCAGTATCTGCTTGTGTGGTGTGTGTGTGTGTGTGTGTGTGTGTGTGTGTGTGTGTGTGTGTGTGTGTGTGTGTGTGTGTGTGTGTGTGTGTGTGTGTGTGTGTGTCTTTGTGTATGTGAGTCATACCCCTTTCACATCTCTGATTGTGTTACCATCTCCCATTGCAGTCTTCTCTTTGTTATATGTTTGTTTCCATGGTCCTACTACCTCCTCTCCCCTCCTACCATAAACATACTCCCTTTAATACCTTCTACAAGATTATTTTTTTCATATGTATCCATGGGTTTAAAAAATAGACCAGTACATAAGCATTATGACCAACTGCATACTTTGGTTTGTGACAAGTACTCTCAAGGTTTGTGCTTGATGGATGACCACTACTGTTGCTTCTAATTCGCAGTGGCTACAATGTGATCCATCATGATCTTCCAGTGGTCCCTACTACTGCAATGATGAGGTGCTGCTTGTTATGAACACGTGTCTGGTCACATATATTTGTAATGGGCATCTTGCTCATCATGCATGCATAGTAAACAGAGTTGGACTGGCCACAAATGTGGACACAATGTTTCTAAACCTCTGGGATAGCTGACCTCCAATTATATACAGCAGAAATGTTCATTTTATAAATAAATATGTGCCAGTAAGTATTTTATGCATGGGCTTATATCAGATTCAGAGCACAATGGTGGCTTTTTCCCATAACCCTTAACTTAATACACTAACTTTGGGATTTCACTGCCATATAGTAAAGAGAATTCCATGATCTTCCATTAGAATCATGAATAAAGTGTATTAAAATAAATAATCCCCTTTATTTCAAAGACAATGCAACTCATGGATCGTATATGTGTATTAGGAATATATTGCAAGCATGTACATATATATATATATATATATATATATATATGACATTATACAGAATAATAAGGACTCACAAGAAGTATATTGACAGTATGTATTATTATTATTATTATTATTATTATTATTATTATTATGTTCATTTAAATTTGCTGACCATATTAAGGTACTAACTTACATTACATTTTCAGACCTATCTGGGGAAAAAAAGACAAAAACAAGATTGATTAGAACAAAGATAAAGCATAACAAAACGTATACATGGTTAATAAAGGAAGAGAATAAATATATGTTTTAATTCAACTGAGCAAAACTATTTCTAACCAGAAGGTACAATATTTCCAATTTGTTATGGAAGGAAGGAGAGAGGAGAGTACGGTGGGAAAAGAAGAATAAAAGGCCAGAAAAAAAGGTAGGGGATACTCATGCACTGTTGGAGTCAACCCACAGTTTAGGAGCAAAAAAAAAAGGTCGTCCAGTATTCACAATCTAGTGCTCCTCATTAAGGAAAAGGCCAGACCCATCTCTACTCTCCTCAAGGATAAAAAAAGCTCTTTTGCTTTTTTAAATTGTAGCAAATTCCTTGCTACATTTGTAAAAAACAGCTGCTGCAGTTTATATACACATATAATGCTAACACACTTCAATGCACACCACAAATGCAGTATGCACTTAAGACCAATTGGCATCTGCCAATTGCAGCCCCTAACATTTTGTCCTCAGGCAACTGCCCCATTTGCACTTCCATTTCTATACTGCTCTTTTATTTGGACATGTCATTCCTGAAGAATTTGAGTAAGAGAACATAATTTGATAAATGCCCACAGTCTGCAATCATCAACAAATTTGGTTAGACATAGTCCCTTGCTGTCAGCTGTCATGTCACAGGAGCATACACCTAAGAGAATGATAACTGAGATGGAGGTCTGCAGGACATGCTTGGTGAAAGTTTTCTGTCTAGAATAAATACCATGATTTTCAATTAGCTCTCCAGCTAATGAAATATGGACTAGTGTTAAGTTGGGGGAGTAAAATGGGTGAAAGAGTCAGAGACCTTGGTAAGGTCCAGCTAGACAGTTTGGAGTGTATCTTCTTTATCCGTGGCCTCTGCAATTCTTTCAAAGAACTCAACTAGGCTGAACAGGTGTGTTTTGCCTTTTAAGAAGCTGAACTGGTGAGTATCCATGGATATAAAGTCACGTTTACAACTGTTTATTAATTTTGCTGACAATGGATCCAGAGAATTGCAAATAATATTAGTGAAACTAATAGGCCTGTAATTTCCAGGGTCAGGAGAGGGACCAATTTTTGTACAGAGACAGTGTAGAAGCCATTCCCCACACCTCAGAAGTCTGAACAGACCAGAAAAGTAGGCTGAAGAGCTGATGGAGGGGTTTTCTTAGGTGGGACTTCACAGCCAACCTCTAGGTATATTGGCAGGGCCCATGGAACCGGTACTTCTATTTTAGAAATTGATAAAAGAACTTTGTCAAGAGTGATTTCAGAAGGAGGTGTGCCTGAGTCATGTATGTGACATACACCAATTTAATGCAGCTTAAATCATGTACTGTTTTCAGTTTACCATAACTTTTATGTCAGCAACATCCATATTATGGTTCAGTGTGCATAAAGTATTTAGAATCATCAGTGAACTATGGTGGGTGTTGCATGCCCCTCAGTTTCTTACTTAGGCTACAGAGTGCAGGAGTAATTAAATATAGTGGCTTTTGTATATCTTGAAGGCAACCCAAACCTAATCCTTTGGCAGAGACATTTACAACAATGATACAAGGTCATTATGGTAACACCACACTTAGCGCACTTATATATGCTAGCGTTTTGTAACATAAAGCCATTATGTACCCCCAACATGACCAAGCATGTGCTTTCATGATGTGGCCCTTGGTGTTGTGCCCACCCTGGCACTTTATAAACCAGTACCCTCTTTGGTTGTGTTATTGCTCTTCCTCAATATGAGGAGGCACACTATTAACCATTTTGGCACACCATTCCTTTAGAGAACACATGCTGGTTATGATGTATTCCAAAGTACCTACAGCTTGAATGTTTTAAGGAACATCATAAGTTCAGTAGCATGGGACAGTTGTGGACTGAGGAATCTGTAACAGTAGTGCACTGACGAATCTGTAACAGTAGTGCACTGACGAATCTGTAACATTTGTGCACTGAGGAATCTGTAACAGCTGTGCAGTGAGGAATCTGTAAGAAGGCCTGGTGGGACAGTTTGTGTGATGCCTGGAATGTCATCATAGGTGACTCAGATGACTGAGTTATGGTGCACAGGTACATTCTGCCATAATTTTGTTCTTGTTCAGTAATATATGGGGTGTGTTTATGTATTTATTTATTACAGTTGTTAACTGGATAACAGAACTGCTCTGTAGACCTTTTCAGCTATAGCCTGGGCCAAAAAGGCAGAGACAAAAAAAAGCAGTCATAACAAAAGTACAAGTTGAGTTTGCAAATAAAACAGAAGCATTTGGCTATTATATTTTGCTGATAGCCTAGTTGTATTAGGTTCTGCTTCCCTATTTTCATGAAGCTATTCATGCAGTTGTCTCAACTAGACTTCTTCCTAAATCGCATGCCCATATTCTTATTGTCACCACTGGTATGAACAGCACTCAGAAATTGCATTATGGCCATCTTTTCTCATACAAATGTATTTGCTGACTTCATTTCCTGAATTAAAGACATTCTATAGAAATGTGTTGCTATGTTGTCATTTTTCCCTTTTGCTATTATCCCTTAGGTTGACATTGCCATCATATCTACCATGTTTGGATCTCCACACATTTACATACAGTTCTGCACCTGCCCTGAAACTATACTTAATTTTAAAGCCAAAATTCTCTATTGCCCAGACTTTTTTTCTCATATTTTGAGGCTTTGAACTCCATACACTGTCTATTTCTGCTTTGAATACCAATGTGCAGTACATCCTTGTTTTATTCCCTTTGAGGAACTGCATACATTACATTATGCGCCTGCAACATGAAGAAAAATGCTGCAGATCCTGTGCGTTTCTGAACACCTCATAGAAACAGTTTTGGAAAGATGCCAAGTATTTTGACTTTATAGCATTTCATCTCTTTAAGAATCCTGGCTTTGCAGTAATATGATGTTTAATTAATGCTTTTTTACTACTAAGTTCCCAGTATTTCAGAGATGTGTTTCTTGTTTCCTTAAACCATGGAAAAAGGTAACTGTGCTCATATAAAGTAGTCCATAAATTCATGCTTTCTTTGTTGATGTGATTTGAGTTTCAACTTTTGTGAGCAAGAATTTATCAATGCCTGGACTCAGTTTGTTAGTGTCATTCCATGGCATTTAGAGACTGTCTGCCATTTCTTGTTATCTTATTCCCAATATATTTTTGAAAAACAAAAATATAGCCACTAAGCAGTGCATCACATGATTTATGTTTTTATGTCTGATTATATAAACAATATTTAGTTTGTTCTTCCTTTGAAATTTGCCTTTGAAGCTATTTTCTTTGTTTTTCATCATATATTATTCATTTTGTAACTCTTGCATTTCTCTGGACTGTGCACCAAATTGTGTATTTTATTATTTATATTTCTTTTCCTAGATCAATCCTTTTGAACATGAATTAGATTTATTTATCAATAATCTGTATAAGGTGTGTGTGTGTGTGTGTGTGTGTGTGTGTGTGTGTGTGTGTGTGTGTGTGTGTGTGTGTGTGTGTGCATGCATGTGTTGGGTTGTCAGTATAGAGGCTGACCTGATGCCTTTGCTAATGCAATATATGGACTACTGGAAAGAACATTACTGTCAGGTCTGACAGTGTAGTGCTTTATTCAGAGACACGCTAATGAGATATTAAGTTCTGGTTTCTCATTGCAGCTATCCCATGTGCCTGAATTGGAATTTCTCTTTGTTACACTAACTGATCAACCAGCACTGGGCACCGAAATTGATGGGCTGGCTATCAGTCTTGTATTATGTGAGCTGTACTAGTTCAAGTCTTTTTTACAATATTTAAAATTGACCTCCATATTTAAAATAAAAAAAGTAATAATCACTGTTTTGTTAATAGCAAAAAACTTTTTCAACTCAAAAAAGCACAGTTGCTATAAAAGTTAGTGCCTTTTCCTCCCAAGTACAGGATGTAGGGTTTGATCCTAACCTCCAAACAATACATATGTGGAGTTTGCTTGTTCTCCTTTTGGGTCGGGTTCCTCCCATCTAACAAAAAAAACACACTGGGGGTTTCTACCTCAGTCTTTCAGTCTTTGGAGGTATGTCAACAAAGTGCACCCCAATATGAATGGAGTTATGGGCAATAGCACAAGCTTTAAGAGGTGCCTAGTGGTGCAGGACTTCTACAAACCATCTGTTATATGCATCAACTGTAGTGTGCAGTATCCATCTGATAGGAGAACATGGATCACAGAGTGTGTGTGCTATGTCCATGGTGTAACATTAGTCCTAGGTGGTTTGGTGACATTGACTAATATCACCAAAAATGGTGATAAGTGGGGAACTATGCCAGGGATCCAGGTAATGGTGGGAAGGGTTGATGCGACTTCTTGTCCAGCCTGAGTTAACTGAGATAGCTATATTGAGTGAAAGCTAGATATAAAACCAATCAACATGTCAGCAATGAGCTAAGGCTTACTAAATGAATATAGATTCACTGATAGGATGCAGCTTGGAAGTGGATGACATGATGGTAAGGGGGAGTCTGGACATCTAGTACAAGATGGAAGGATAGTGCAGCAAAGCTTCTTGGCTTGAGTTTTGGAGTCAAATACTCATTGAAAGGATCAAGTAGACATGGTGTGGGAATTATGATGAGGGAGACTCTTCTGAAAACAATGAGGAGAAGCTCCCTGGTCAGCCTCAGTAAGAAGCTGCGATCCCTGATAAAATCCTCCAAAGCTAGTTACGAAAACAAAATCGCCACTGATTCTAAAGACAACCACAAAGCATTCTATAGCTATGTCAAGAATCTCAATGGCAACACTCAGATCTGCTCTGAGTTACAGCACAATGGCACTAAATATACAGACCCAACTGATATTGCCAACATCCTGGCAGATAGGTTCAGTGCTAACTTAACCCCCCCTCTCACCCCCTAAAGAGCCCATCTCTATACTGGAAGAATGCAAAGTTCCTGTAATCACGACTGCACAGGTAAAAACCACACTCTCCAAAGCCAAGAACATGGCATCCATGGGACCAGACAACATCCCAGGTTGCATTCTACATGAACTACAGAACGAACTGGCACTCCACCTAAGTACCATGTTCAATCATAGCCTCACCTCAGACTTTGTGCCTGCTGAATGGCGCACAGCGATGGTTATCCACTCCACAAGGGGGGAGCCACCACGGACCCCGGGAACTACCGCCCCATTAGCCTGACGAGCCTGGTCTGCAAGGCCATGGAACGTATCATCGTGGAACTCATAAACAAAGACATTGTTAATCTCCAAACTCTGGACCCCACCCAGTTCGGGTTTGTAAAAGGCAGATCATGTCTCCTAAACCTGATAGACTTCTTTGAAGCGGTCACCAAAGCTGGAGACAAGGGTAAGGTGGTTCACACAGCCTATCTAGATCTTGCCAAGGCTTTTGACACCATCCCCCACTCTGGAATTATAGATAAACTCACTAAACTAGGTATAAATCCCTATGTCACAAGATGGGTTGCTAACTAGCTCACTGACAGAACCCACACTGTGAAAGTAGCAGACTCCAAATCCAACTTCAGACCAGTGACAAGTGGAGTACCACAAGGTTCAGTCCTGGGTCCTCTCCTGTTTGGTATCTACTTCTCTGAAGTACAGGCTAACACAGAAGGCCTTTGGCTAATGGAGTTCACAGATGACTGCAAACTAGGAGCCATAACTGAAACTCCTAACGAAGTGGGCATCCTACAAAAGGGCTTCACTAAGACAGATGCTTGGTGTCAAAGCCATGGCCTCAAGGTCAGTGCCAAAAAGTGCATTGTCATCCCTTCTGGTAAAAACTCTGTACCCATGAACTACAACATAGGCGGTAGTATACTTAACACCAAAAGTGTGATAAGAGACCTTGGGACACAGGTGGACAGTAGTCTCTCCTTTGATAATCACATTGCCACAGTAGTCAAGAAATCCTTCTACGTGGTACACCTCCTCACAAAAGGTTTCTCATCCAGAAAAAAAGCGGTAATCGTTCCCCTCTACTCATCACTCATTAGACCCATTACAGAGTACAACGCCCCTTTTGGTATGTACCTCACAAGACATCTACAACAACTGCAAAGGCCGCAGAAATACCTCACAAAGAGGATTACTGGCCTCAAACAGATGCCCTACGCAGACAATCTAAAAAAACTCCAGCTTTACTCCGTCGCATATCGCCTACTCAGAGGTGATCTCTGCCTAACATACAAAGGTATGTCAAACCCAGAGCTGTTGGACATGCTCCACTTAAAGAAATCCCAATCCCTCTGAGCTACACGCTCTAGGGACCTAAACCTTGTCACCACAATAAACAGAACATGCCGAAGGGATAGATTCCTGTCCCAGAGACTTCCCATACTCTGGAATAAACTACCTATCTATATCAAACAAAGCTCCTCATTAGCACTCTTCAAGAAAATCTTGATAATTGGATGGGAAATAGGAAATTCACCCCGGGGATCACATCTGTGGCTCTGCTCGACAGTGGCACAGGAAAATCATTTTCTTGGGTGGCAAAAGCCAGGGTACCTTTTTGGCTGGGCTTGTATAGGCCCCAGGGCCGATAGCCTAGTGCCTACCTATGAACCTATGAACCTATGAGGGATGTTAACAGAATTAGTAATAGATTTACAGCGCGCAACCTCAGGTGTAAAGCAAGCAGTATTCATTGTCTCAACCTGTTCCCTGGAGCACAGTTGTAATTGTAAGGAAAAGAGTACAACCAGGAAGCAGTTTCTACACTTACTAGATAAAGTTAGTCAAAATCACTTTTTTGTAATTTTTGTGATCTGAATGCTCACATGGTTCACCAAGAGAGGCAATAAAGATCGCACACAATAATGGTCAAAATGCAACTCAGGTAGATTTCCTCCTAGTAAAGAACGAACATATGAGGAAGAATTAGAGATTGCAAAGTCTTCACCAGTGAAACAACTGGTCTACAATATAAACCTCTGGGGACAAGAAGTATACAGAGAAGGCTATAAAGTCAATAAAGACTAGTCTAGAAACCTAAAAGCTAACTAGAGCCAAATCAAAAGAGTTCAAGGAAATGTCCAAGGTTCTAGAACCTCAGGGAGAACAGGTAATGGGAAATAGGTGGTGTCAAAGACAGTTGACAGTGTCTCATTTGAGAAGACTTTAGAAAAGATATGCAGCCAAGTCAGGCATACAGATAAGGCACATAAGGAAAGCTGGTGGTGGAATGCAAAAGTTCAGGAAGTTTGAAAATGAAATAAGGAGTGCTGGAAAAAGTTGTATGTAGAAAGATGTGCAAACAACTCCCCTTCACATGCTGGTAAAACATTGTTGTTGGCAGAGTCAAGAATGCCAAATACTCCAAATGGAGTTAAATGAAAAAATGCTGACGAAAGCAAAAATATAACTTCATCGAGCTTTAATCCAAAAATTATATCAAATAATAGTGTTTAACACCACAATACATAGTAAGGCATTTTCATCCACAAAACACAGACTTCCTCAGAATGTAGTAATAAAATCGCCCATAAACCCTTCATTTATATAATCTAATAAAATACATAATGAGAATCAATCAGTTAACCAATAATGAATTTCCAATTTGCCAACAATTCACTTTAAACTGAGCCCTCACTAAAATGTTTAAGAACTGTTGCTTAAAAAAATAATATATAGTGTTAAAATTATACATATAAAACTTCTTAAGTAAATATCTAAAAACTAAAAACACCAATGAATATAAAACCCTATATCATGTAGTATCATGTAATCTGAAGGGAAGCCATTTGCACATTTTTCTTGATTTTTGAGTTGGTTTAGTGCAACAGGACTTGCTTTTGAACATTTCTTGGATGCAGAAAGATCAAACAGGTTAAAAGTGAAAACTGAGCACCTAGCAAACAGGCTAAGAGAACAGTTAGTAGCTTGGAACAAGTTGTCAGAGCTACTCTACCAGCTTCTGGATGGCAGAAAGAAACTCCAGTTTACAAAGCAGAGGTGGAAAGATATGAGTCTAAGATATATATTTTTTTATTTAGTGCAGTTGCACTTGCGTTATACAGTGATCACTACTCGTTTTGAGCATTTTTAAAAACATTTATATAATTTTGTGGCAAAAATCATCATTTCTCTGTTTGTTGGCTTTTCTAATTCCGTTTCCTTCGAAACACCATGATAATTAGCCATGGACTTAGTTGTTTGGTAGTTGTTTATTATTTAATCTGTACTTGAGAGCTACTTTTATATTAAGAACTTCCAGGATTATTCATGTTGTTGCAGAAGTTGTTTAGGTGGTCTCTCTGAGATGGGATAAGCACTCCATGGAGCTCAAAATGTGGTTGTTTATTGGCTAGTGGGAATAGAAGTCAGTTATTATGATTTTTTTTTCTCTACTATAAATTAGGAGAGTTTGAGGAGAGCTGCCCACTGCACAGTATTGGTTAACAGTGTCCTGTATAGTAGCAAGCACCTAGACAGCAAAATTTCCCCATAAAGTTAGAATTAGGTCTAAAACCTGTTTAAACAGTGTGGCATTGTGTGGAATTAAGCTTAGAGCAGTAAGCTTATGCTTTGAATAGTACGACCATATCCTAACACTATATAATATTTTGTCCTTAACCCCAGAAATTAGTTTACATATTGATTAGCGCTACCATATCTTTGCACTATATAATGTCTTGCCCTTAAAACTAACCTCGAAGACCTCTGTCAAAATCCAGTCCTTAATCCTAAACAGCCCACCCTATTACAGGCCTGGACAACATGGGTATGCAATTTCCTAATGTCTTTGTGGCCAATTTGGTAGATATGGGTGGCCAAAGTCAATGTAGCAATTGTATCATGTTCTCAGACAACCAGTTAATCATTAAAGAAAATAACACAGTATACATGAGATTTAAATATATGACTTCCTTGGAGGCAAAAATGATGCATACAAATAAGTTAGTTTGGGAGGGTGGCTTAATGGATAAGGTGTTTGCCTTACAAACACAAGGTGCAGGGTTTGAGTCTCACAAGGGATAACTGGCTAGGCTTAAAATGGCTTGCATGGGCAGTTAGTCTAGTACTAAACTATGAACCTATGAATACCCACATTGCATCCCTTACACATGCTAGTCACCTCACACACAGATTGTTTTATGTTGAGGTGCTTAAAAGAACTCTTCCCAAATCTCAAAGACCTCCAAAGTCAGCTAACGGCAACACTGCTCCTCAGCAATCACTAAAACACACAGCAAAAACAAGGCAAAACATTTCACATAAATCTACACCCAATTGTCCTGTAAAAGCAAAGCCCATAAAGCAAGCCTATACTTTCCTTAATACACTTGTCATTGGGGACTACATTGTGTAACACACAGATGACTCACTCACCAGGTTAGATAAGAAGATAGCAGTAAGTTATCTATCTAGAGCTAAGATCAGCACTAGAACTCGTACTCGAGCTGCTGCACCCCAGGTACCAGTCTGAGTCTATCATAGTTCATGTTAGTGTAAATGACCTGAGAAGTACATTAGTGGACTACATGAAAAGAGACATAATGGATCTCTCTGATTATATGTGAAAGACAGGTATGAGTCTTGCATTAAGCAACATTCTACTTTCACCAAAGATGATGCCACAGTATGAACCTAAAATGATTGAGTTTAATAATTTTCTTAATTTCTGGTGTCACTCCAGGGGGCTAGCTGTCAGCATTGGAGGACATGGTCAACAGACCATGTTGCTTTGCCAAGGAGAGGCTGTACCTGCCCCCCCCCACCCCAGCTTTTGGATAGTGGCCTAAACTTTTTCCAGCTCTTTGGAGGCTTTTTAGTTAATGACAAAGAGACAAAACTACCAACATAGTGAAAAGGCTTCCAAAAAAAAATTAAGATGTTACTGATTAATGCTAAGAGCCCAAACAAAAAACTCCAAACCCTTCAAGCCTTTATTACGCCGGAGAATGTAGACATCTGTGCCATTACTGAGACTTGGTTTAAAGCCATAGAAAGTACTCCAGAAGTGCCTTCCACACATTTAGACCAGCAGCACAGACTAAGGTCAAAGGTAGAGGTGTCTCTATCTACATTAGAAACAAACATACCTCCATATTGGTTATACAGGATGATGCCATGGAGCTCATTTACATGTAAGTCACCAAAGATAAAGTCCCTCACCATATCATGGCTAGCTACAGGTCATCATCTATGCCCACAAAGTATCACAATTCTTACCTAAACCTATTAGAGGCACTCACCATCCAAACACCATATTCCTGAGTAAATTTAACTATGTCTCTATAGACTGGGAAACTTAACACTACCTCAAACTCACAAGCACAATGCTTCCTTGACTTTATTAACACAAACACCATAGAACAGATAGTGCACACTCCAACCAGAGGATCAAACATACTGAATCTGATACTCACCAAAATCATATACCATTACCCCCCCCCCCCCCCCCCCGTCATGTCCTCACTACTGAAGTTGAATCACAAAGCTGTCTACTTTGAAGTAAAAATCAACCCAGAAAACCCAGGTAATGCAATAGCAGTTAGGAACTATTCTAAGGCAAACTACATCCTGTAAAGTGACACTTTATCAAAACTTTAACGCTTCTCCTAACCCCAAGACCACAGCTACCTATGCATAATTAGTCACGGAGTCCCTATTCAATAATAGAGGTCACAGTACCTATCAGAAGAATACCCAAAACAAACTCAGGAAGACAAACTCCCTTAAAGACAAGCATTCTCATATACAACTAACAGGTCTAATTAAATCCAGCAAGGCCAACAACAAGGTTGGGATAGCCTTGCTGTCTAAGGACAATTACATGGCCTTCTTCAGCTATGTCTGGAACATTAAAGGTAACAGCATGCAGCACTGTGTTCTGAACTGGTGATGAATGGTACCACTTTCACTGATCAGGGTGACATAGCAAATCTACTGGCTGTTAAATTCAGCTAAAACCTCACCCCCCCAATCCCATCCAGCTTTTCCAGGTGAAATCCCTCCAACATACTTCCCCGAAACAATTAGCAGTGATCAGGTGCTGGAAGCACTCACTAAAACCAAGAATACCACTTCTATGGATCTTGCCAACATGCCCTGTTGCCTCCTAAACAGTTTAAGACATGACCTATCAGGAAGTCCATTTAAAAGGGTCTGTACAAGATAGCCTCCCATGTGAAAAATAACCATGAGGCATTTTTAATTACATTCATAACCTCAGCAGAAATGCTCAGCAATGTACAGAGTTAATCATGGAGGGCAACACTTACAACCAGCCTGAAACTATAGCAAACCTGCTGGCTAACAAATTCAGTTCAAACTTCTGCCCCCCATCATCTCCTACCACACCCAAAGAAATACCTACCTACATACAGGACATCATTATTCTTTCAGGAAAACTTGACTAGGCTTAGAAAGGCCCTCTGGATCATTAACCTAGTAACAATCTCTGAATCAACTACCTCTCCTACCAGTCATTATCAGGGAGCATGTCCTTACTGCACTCACTAAAGCCAAAAAACACATCCTCCATGAGTCCTGACAACATTCCAGGATTCTTCTTAAATAGCTTAATACAGAATCTATCAGGGCCACTAGAAACTGTTTTTAACCACAGCCTCCAGAGGGGCTTTGTCCCAGAGGAATGGAGGACTGCAATAGTTATCTGTCCGCACAAAGGGGGTCCATGGACTGGCCAAGGGAACTACAGACCCATAAGCTTGCCCAGTGATATCTGCAAGGCCATGGAGAGAATTATCATGGACCTGATCAATAATGGTGTAGAAATTTTCCAAACACTGGATCAGACCCAATTTGGCTTTGTCAAAGGGGGGTCTTGCCTGCTCACTCTGTTAAACTTCTTTGAGAATGTCACCAGGCCAAGAATGTGGCTAAAATGGTGCACACCACTTATCTAGACCCGGCCAAATCTTTAGACACAATTCCTCACTCACAGATCATAGATACATTTACTGAGTTAGGCATAAACCCCTTCATCATCAGATCGATAGGCAACTGGCTCACTTACAGGATGAATGCTGTCCAGATAGGTGAATTGATTTCTGTTAAGAAACCTGTTACTGGGGCTCAATATTGGAACACCTCCTGTTTGGTATATACTTCTCTGAAGTGAAGGCCAATGTTGGAGGCTTCTGGATCACCAGGTTCCTTGACAACTGTAACCTGGGAGCAATCATTGAATCCCCAAATGATGTTAATAGCCTACAAACAGGCCTAAAAATGACAAATGACTTGTGCTAAAACCATGGTCTGAGACTGAATGCTAAAAAAATGTGTAATCATATCCTTTGGTAAATCATATATCCCTGCAAATTATAATATTGATAGCACACTCCTAAAAGTAGACCCAATGATGAGGGACCTAGGAACACAGATAGATAGTAACCTAAACATTGACTACCAGGTAGCTACAGTAGTGAGGAAATCCTTCTGTGTGGATAACTTATAAGTAAAGGCATGAAATGAAGGTCAAAGGAATTCATAGTGCCATTGTACTCTGCCTCATCAGGCCCATAATCTAGTAAAATGCTCCCTTCTGCATCTATCTAACCTGACACTTATAGCACCTGGAGTGATCCAGAGGTTTCTCACTAAACAAATACAAACTATAGGGCACATGTATTATACAGACTGACTAAAAGCCATATTTCTTTACTCCATCTCATATCATTTATTGAGAGGAGACTTATGCCTGACCTACAAGGCATTCTCTGATATAGTCTTGATG
>NC_056726.1:1258949730-1259029730 GCF_019279795.1 Protopterus annectens
CCCATTTCACACTGCCCCTGGAGTAGTTTGTGCCCAGTTGCTCAGGCGCTTGGAACCAGAAGCAAGAGGTCACTTATCTGTTTCACCAGTAAAGTGAAAAAAACAATAAAAGTAGTGGCTTTTCAGGAGAGGCTGAGGCATTCCACTTATTCTATACCTCTCATGTCTCTTTGCAGTGCCAGTCTAGAGTCAAGCTCCACAGGGCCCTCTTTCCCTGCTGATTCATATCAGCCTAGTTCCTTTGGCTGTTGTTTCACTAGATAGTTGCTAAGGATAGTGGGAATCTCATTCATCCATTTATATTTGGTTAAGAGACCAGTTGGCATAATGGTTAAGGTCTTTGCCTCCCATGCAAAAATGGAATTTACATGTTCTCCCTGTGTCTCTTTGGGGTTCCTCCCAGTTCTAGAAAACATGCGGAGCATTTTCATCTCAAACTCACCAAAGAATAGAGCTGTGGGCATCAGAATAGACTCTCCATGGTGCCCTATAGAGGGAAGAGTTGTACAAACCAACTGCTTTGGATATTTACTGTGGTGCACAGTATTCTCAAGATAGAAGAACATGGCTCACAGACTGTGAGTTGTGGCAGGACTAGCCACTCAGTGTAAAAATGTGTCTTGAGGTGATTCAGTCATGTTGAATAATGTCAGCAAAATGGGCCTACTCTGACCTATGCCAGGGACCCATGCTAACAGTGGGAGGGCTGTACGTACCCCTATTGGTGCCACCATAAAGCCCAGCACCCCTGGCTGCCCAGTTGCCCAGCTTGGGTTACTTGTGATAGCTCTTTTGAACAAAACCTGGGCATAAAACCAATTAACCTGCCAAGCATTAACTGAGAAGTACCACATTCAATATAGGTTCACTGACAGGACAGAGCTTGGAAGTAGATGACATGATGGTAAGGAGGAGGCTGGACATCCTATAGGAGACAATATTGAAAATCAGTGCAGCAAAGCCACTTGGGTTAGGATCCAGACTCTACTATTCAGGAGGAGGACAGGCTAGAAATTGTATGGGAATTGTGATGAGGGTGAGGCTTCGGTAGGCAGTGAAGGATATCATCGGAATTAGTAGCAGACTCATGACAATTAGATTCCAGCTTAATGACAGGACAGTATTCATAATCTAAGCCTTTGCCCCACAACAGGGTTGTGATAGTGAGGAAAAGAGTGCACTCAGACAGCAGTTGCAAGACCTGCTGGATAAAGCAGGACAACATGAATTGGTGTTGATAACTGGTGACCTGAATGCACATATCAGGACAGACAGAACAGGACCTATGGACTGCCTGTGTCCACATGGGTGGGGTGGGGGACCACAGGAAAAAAAAGAGAAACCATTCTAGACTTCTGTCTGGTAAATGACTTGATAATAACCAACACATGGTTCAGAAAGAGAGACAATCACAAGATGACATAGAAGAGTGACCAACATGCAACCCAGGTAAACTTCATCCTTGTAAGGAAAAGGCACTGGGGTAGAATCAATGATTGCAAAGTCACCCCTATGAAAGAGTCAGCCCACAGCATAAGCCATTGGCTGGCACAATCAGCTGCAAGCAGTGGTTGGTGAAAGCTCTAAGGTCAACAAAGACCAGACTGAAGACCTGGAAGTTGACTGGAGAGAAAGCACAACAGTTCATGGAATTACTCAGGGGCCTAGAAACTCCAGAAGAAGAAGAAATATATGAAGCTGAAGAATGGCAGCACCTCAAAACAGCATGTTGGAGGACTACAAAACAGATATGTGACTGTACTAGTTTTGGAAATAAGGTACATAAGGAAAGCAGATGGTGGAATACTGAAGTGCAGGAAGTCACGAAAAGAAAAAAGAGTGCAGGAAAAAGTGGGAAATAAAAAGTATGGACCAGGCTAAAAAGAAATACTGAGGAAACAACCAAATGAAAGAAAAAAAATGCACAAAATACCACAAAAAAGGCCAGAACCGATATAATCCAACAAGACACAAGGGTTTATTAAAACTCTCTAGTGCTTTGGCAGCCAGTGCCTTCCAGGAGTACAAAATAAAACACACACCATTCATCCTTGTATACCAGTTTAAACAATCATTCAATTACACAATTAAACAAGTTAATCACATAAAACACCAATTAACTAAATCCAAAAGATCTAAACACATTTAAATTAAATTAAAAGTTTCCATGTGCATTCAGTATTTAACCCAGCAGGGCTCAAAGTACCAGACTTTAAAATATAGACATTTTCCTTATACAACAATTTAGTTTTGATATTTAAAATTATCCACATCACAGATAACCTGTTCTAAAATGCTTGCCTTAAGCAAAGCTGGATTACTATGATGAAATAGTTTAAAAGAAATACTGGATGGCTAAGAGAGGAATTGTAATAGCTAAGAACAAGGCACCAGAGGCCCTCTACCAGCTTCTGGAATGGGAGTCAGTGGATGGCACAAACAAATTATATCAGGTTGCAAGGCAAAGACAGAAAGATAAAGAAGGTAGTCAGACATCCTTCATAAGGAATGCCAGCAACAACCTGCTCACCAGTCTATAGGACATCAAAGGTAGATGAAAGCAGTACTTTTAGCAGCTTCTGAATGCACTACTCCAGACACAGCCTTTGATGAGAGAAGGGGAGAGGCCCTACCTCAGGAGAAGTAAGAAAAGCACTAAGGAAAATGAAGTCAGGGAAAGCAGCAGGCTCAGATGAAGTCACAGCAGATATGATAAAGATGCTGTATGAGATAGGGGAGAAATGGCTTCTGAGGGTACTCATTGCAGTGTGGGGAGAAAGGCATATCCTAGGTAACTGGAGCATAAGCATACTCATGTTAGTGTACAAGAATAAAGGGAATATCCATAACTGTGGGCAGTACAGAGGTATCAAACTCCTGTCACATTGCATGAAAGTTCTGGAAAGTCAGATGAATAAACCTGTTTATGAAGCTGGAAATTGATGGTGTAATGATGAATGTTGTTAGTGCCTATGCTCCACAAGTTGGGTGTGCGATGGATGAGAAAGAAAAATTTTGGAGTGAGTTGGATGAAGTGGTGATGACTGTACCCAAGGGTGAAAGACTGGTGATTGGGGCAGATTTCAATGGGCATGTTGGTGAAGGGAACAGAGGGGATGAGGAAGTGATGGGTAGGTATGGTGTTAAGCAAAGGAATGCAGAAAGTCAGATGGTAATGGATTTTGTGAAAAGGATGGACATGGCTGTGATGAATACGTATTTTAACAAGAGGGAGGAGCACAGGGTGACATACAAGAGTGGAGGAAGATGCACACAGGTGGATTATATCTTATGTAGTAGGGCCAGTCTGAAGGAGATTGGAGAATGTAAAGTGGTGGCAGGGGAAAGTGTAGTTAGGCAGCATAGGATGGTAGTTTGTAGGATGACATTGGTGATCAAGAAGAGGAGGATGAGTGTGAGAGCAGCACCAAGGATCAAATGGTGGAAATTGGAAAAGGGTAATTGTGAGGTGATGTTCAGGGAAGAGCTAAGACAGGCACTGGGTGGCAGTGAAGAGTTACCAAATAGCTGGATAACTACAGCAGAGCTAATAAGAAAGATGGCTAGAAAGGTGCTTGGTGTGACATCTGGAAAGAGGAAGGAGGACAAGGAGACCTGGTGGTGGGATGAAGAAGTACAGGAGTGTATACAGAGAAAGAGGTTGGTGAAGAAGAAGTGGGATTGTCAGAGAGATGAAGAAAGTAGACAAGAGTATAAGGAGATGAGGTGCATGGCAAAGAGAGAGGTGGCGAAGGCTAAGGATAAGGCATATGAAGAGTTGTATAAAAGGTTGGACACTAAGGAGGGAGAAAAGGACCTGTACCGATCGGCTAGACAGAGGAACCTAGCTAGAAAAGATGTGCAGCAGGTAAGGGTGATAAAGGATAATGAGGGAAACATACTCACAAGCGAGCAGAGTGTGTTGAGCAGATGGAAAGAGTACTTTGAGGGGCTGATGAATGAAGAGAATGAAAGGGAGAGAAGGTTGGATGATGTGGGGATAGTGAATCATGAAGTGCAATGGATTAGCAAGGAGGAAGTAAGGACAGCTATGAAGAGGATGAAGAATGGAAAGGCTGTTGCCCCAGATGACATACGTGTGGAAGCATGGAGGTGTTTAGGTGAAATGGCAGTGGAGTTTTTAACTAGATTGTTTAATGAAATCTTGGAAAGTGAGAGGATGTCTGAAGAATGGAGGAAAAGTGTTTTGCTACCAATTTCTAAGAAGAAGGGTGACGTGCAGAGCTGTAGTAACTACAGAGAGATTAAACTGATCAGTCACAGCATGAAGTTATGGAAAAGAGTAGTGGAAGCTAGGTTAAGAGGGGAGGTGATGATTAGTGACCAGCAGTACTGTTTCATGCCGGAAAAGAGCACTACAGATGCGATGTTTGTTCTGAGAGTGTTGATGAAGTACAGAGAAGGTCAGAAGAAGTTGCATTGTGTCTTTGTGGATTTAGAGAAAGCATATGACAGGGTGCCTAGAGAGGAGTTGTGGTATTGTATGAGGAAGTCAGGAGTGTCAGAGAAGTGTGTAAGAGTGGTACAGGATATGTACGAGGGTAGTGTGACAGCGGTGAGGTCTGCGGTGGGAGTGACGGATGCGTTTAAGGTGGAGGTGGGATTACATCAAGGATCAGCTCTGAGCCCTTTCTTATTTGCAATGGTGATGGACAGGTTGACAGACAAGATCATACAGGAGTCCCCGTGGAATATGATGTTTGCAGATGACATTGTGATCTGTACTGAGAGTAGAGAACAGGTGGAGGAGACCCTGGAGAGGTGGAGATATGCTCTAGAGAGAAGAGGAATGAAGGTCAGCAGGACTAAGACAGAATATATGTGTGTGTGAATGAGAGGGAGGATAGAGGAATGGTGAGGATGCAGGGAGTAGAGGTGGCGAAGGTGGATGAGTTTAAATACTTGGGCTCAACAGTTCAGAGTGATGGTGAGTGTGGAAGAGAGGTGAAGAAGAGAGTGCAGGCAGGATGGAGTGGGTGGAGAAGAGTGTCAGGAGTGATTTGTGGCAGACGAGTACAGTAAGAGTGAAAGGGAAGGTCTACAAGAGGGTAGTGAGACCAGCTATGTTATATGGGGTGGAGACAGTGACATTGACAAAAAGGCAGGAGTCAGAGCTTGACGTGGCAGAGTTGAAGATGTTAAGATTTGCACTGGGTGTAATGAGGATGGACAGGATTAGGAATAAGTATATTAGAGGGTCAGCCCAGGTTAGAAGGTTTGGAGACAAAGTCAGAGATGCAAGATTACATTGGTTTGGACATGTGCTGAGGAGGGATGTAGAGTATATTGGGAAAAAGATGCTAAGGATGAAGCTGCCAGGTAACAGTAAAAGAGGGAGGCCTAAGATAAGGTTTATGGATGTGGTGAGAGAGGACATGCAAGTGGTTGGTGTGACAAAGCAAGATGCAGAAAACAGGATGAAATGGAAACAGCTGATCTGCTGTGGCGACCCCTAATGGGAACAGCTGAAAGAAGAAGAAGAAGAAGAAGAAGATTAGCAGAAAGTAAGATGGGAGATGAGCAATTCTGATTCAGATCAGGTTGCCGCATAAATGACCTGATGTTTGCAGTGAGGCAGATAGTTAAAAAGAAGTTGAGGAAAGAGTCCAACTGGGCATTCCTAGACTTGGAGAAAGTATATGACAATGTCTCAAGAAAGATGATTTGGGCAGTACTGTGGTGGTTCTAAGTCCCAAAAATGGTAGAATTAGTATAAGCTATGTACAAGGATCCAATGACTCGAGTGCAAACAGTGTTTGGTCTCATTGAGCAGTTCCCAATGGGACTGGGTGTGCACCATGGTTCTTCTCTGAGCCCACTGCTATTCATACTGGTGACAGACTACATTAGCAAACAGGTTGGAGGGGTCAGATCAACAAAGTTGTTGTATGCAGACAATGTGGCATTACAGATGGACTCTGAGTGAGAACTTTAGCATGAGGAATGGAATGCAAAACTGAAGGCACATGGGAAGAAACTAAGTGCAAATAAGACAGTTTAATGGCAGCAAATGGGGGAAACGAGAAATGAGATAGACGGGAAAATAGTGGAACAGGTTAACAGCTTCAAGTATCTGGGAGGGATGATTGATGAGAAGGGAGGTCTGAATGAGGAGGTGAAAGTTGGAATCAGAGGGGCTGCAGGTAACTGACACAGTGTGTCAGGTATAGTACATGTCAGAAGAATGCCAAAGAAGTTGAAACCTGCGGCCAGTACTGCTCTGTAGTACAAAAACCTAGGCAGTGAAGGGAGTGCAGTTGAGGATGCTAGAGATGACGGAAATAAAGTGCCTGAGATGGGTGGTAGGGTGCACACTGTGGGACAGATGAAGAAATAAGGGCATAAAAACAAGAGCCATAGTAGCTCCAATTGCAGAAAAGGGCAAAGAGAACAGATTAACATGGTTCAGGCACATATGCAGGAAAACAAAATTTATTTATTTATTTTATTTATTTACTGGGTAATGTCTGACTGGGCATGGGGCGCATTTTCAGTGGAGACCTGGGGAGAAAAGCTCCTGACATACAGAAACAAATTTGTACTACAACAACATAAGCAAACTAATAATGATTACAATGCATACACAGTAGAGTAAACAGTAAAGTGATTATAAACAAAGTTGTAAGTATGACAAATTTACAAATTGAATTTTTATGGAGTCCAGGGTTAGTACAGTTTACATTTGACCTGTATTTACAATTTGAATTTATGGTGTCCAGAGTTAGCACAGCTTAAGGATCAGTGCAATTCAAGGTTATCATAGTGAGAAAGAGAACTGCAGTATTTACAAGGAGGCAGAGCATTTAGGGCCTAGAGGCTGACACAGGTTGATATGTACTAGTATCAAGTTAGCCTGGGATAGATTGTTACTAGTATCAAGTTAGCCTGGGATAGATTGTAGTTCAGTAGCTATTTGAAGGAGGATGTTATTAGAAAGTAAGTTAGTGAAGAGACAATTAAAGGCATTGTGCAGAATGTGAAACAGTGGCTGAGCAGTAAGGGATAGTTTGAGAGGGAGAAGTAATAAGAGATATGATTAGGAAGAAGGATATGGGATTGGCAGCAGGAGCTGTGTTAGCCTGGAGTATGGCAGGAGCAGAGCCAGTGATTAGCTAGATGTGCCTTTAGGAGGTGTTTGACTTCATGATAGTTGGGGTTTTCAGTTATAGGGTGAGGTACAGCATTCCATTGCTTTGCAATTTTGTAAGAGTAGAGGGTAGAGCCTTGTGTGTTGTGGGGTAGGGTAATCTTTAATGTTAGTTTATTGGAGGATCTGAGAGATCTAACATTTGGATTGGGTTTGATCAGGTTGGAAAGCTCAGGGCAGACGTTAGATTTGTGAATTATTTTATAGGCTGTGGTAAGTTGGTTGAAGGTTAAGATGTTAGGAAGTTTTAGACAGTTCTGTAAGGGAGGGCTGTGGTGAATTTGGCAATTTTGTTGTAGCATGATTCAAGATTATTTAAGTCTGATTTACATATGTTAGTAAATATTTGGGATCCGTAGGGCAGTGTGGAAAGAACCTGTGACCGGGCAGTGGCAAGTCTGGCACTTTCTGTGAGGTAAGGCTTGGCTCTGTAAAGGGTACCTAGTTTGGAATGGACTTTTTTGATGGTGAGGGCGATGTGACTATCAAACTGTAGGTTATTGTCTATTGTGACTCCTAGAAGTTTGGTTTGGTTAGTCGGTTCTATTCTGGTTTCATTTGTGGAAAGAATAGCGAGTGGGGACTGGCAAGGTTTGGGTTTGTTATAATTGAATGCTATTATCTTGGTTTTGTTTGGGTTCAGTATGAGCTGACAATCTGATGAAGATGATTTGGGACAGATAGAAAGAAGGCAAGAGGAAATGACGGGATCCAGCAAAGAGGTGGTAGATGGATTGCATGATAGAAGACCTGCGACAGTCAGACATGAGTGTCAAAGAAGGTATAAGAGTGACACTGAACAGAGAAAGAGACAGAGAGAGATGGCAGCAGTTGATACAACACACCAACCCCATGTAGGAAATGAGAAAAAGAGGGTTCATGAGAATGTTAATAATAATTGTAGTCAGTCAACTGTTTAGAATGTCGACTTTAAGTGTGGAATTCAAAATGCTGAAAAGTAAACCAAAGAGAAAATGAATAAATCGACAACCATGGTTCGATGTATTCAACATAGCAGGAGATGACATCACTCACCTCCTGCTATGCACATCAATGTACTGTTAAACTGTACAGTCAACAGTACCCACTGCAACCCCCAGCCCCTGCACATTAAATATACCAACTCCGAGATCGCACTTCAGTGAGGAAATGGGCTAATTTCCTGTTCTTCACTGAACCGCGATCCCCCTGCACAATGTCGAACCCAAATGCTGGAATTACACTACACATTCACCATAGTGTATTTGATCAATTTGAGTTCGACATTCTGCTGACTTGAAAACTGTAAGTCGTCCATATGCCAGTCGGCAGATGCAGTTTCAAGGTTTTCAGTGTAAACCTATATATATATATATATATATATATATATATATATATATATATATATATATATATATATATATATATATATATATATATATATAGGTTTACCATAGTATGTTCAAAACTGTTCCAGTCGAACAATGACAACACCGAAAAATAATATCTAAATCTTACAACAGAGTAAGACCAGAATGTTGAAAATGGGAACATCTATTCCACATTTTCACCATTACAGTCTTCCACCCGATGGACTCAGCTAACCTCTAATATTAAGGCTTCGCCCCCACACCCCCCTACTTAAATATACCAACTCTGAGATCGCACTACAGTGAGGAAATGGGCTACTTCCCTTTTCCTCACTGAAGCACAACCTCCCTCCACAGTCTTAACTAACCTCATTCGACCTCTTTCAGTTCGATTTCCTGCCCCTTACCAAACGTGTGTTCACACATCAACCATTTGACTTTCTGCAATTCGCATAAGCAACCGGCCATAGATCCACTTCCCATCACTGCACTGCCCTACACCAACTGAATCGGCTTGAGCTGTTCAATTACCTCATCTATATTCAACTTGTCCAAACACACAAACTTATTTTCACCCCCTCTCTGTCCCTCTCTTGCCACCACCTTTAAAATGCACTAGTCAAATAGACTTTTGAGATCTAATTCTCAAAATCTAATTGAACTGCATAAACCTGCCCATCCAGCAGGCAAACATCTAATGTTCTTCTCTCTAGCACGCCATTGGAATTCCCTCCTACCTCTCATCCACACCACCAGCAGCCTCTCTTTATTCAAAACCTTACTTCACATACACCAGACTTCACTATGGGAATGCTCTTGTTCCCATCCCACATAATCTCCCTATACTAAAGCTACTCTCTATAAGCTATAATTCACAATAGCCTCCCATTTTTTTTATACCCCTAATAAACTCTAGGAATTAGCATAATTCCTAGAATGGTACAATTCATTAGCCTAGAAATAAACTGCATGAATTAGCATAACTGTTAAAAAATTTTGACTATTTCTGTTATTGCATTGTGCTAATATATTAAACTGTTAAAAACTTTGACTGTTTGTAAATAGTCCTCTTATTGCATTGTACTAATATGTGCACTCTACTAATATGTGTTTTTCTATTTGTTTAATTTTGCTTCATTTGTGCACATTACATTTCTCTAATAACTTACTCTTATGTTATATCTGTAATTTGTAATTTTCTTGAGCTTTTCTCCATAGGACTCCATTGAAAATGGGCTCTTCATGTCCCAATGGACTCTCCTGGCAAACAATATATATATATATAGACATCTGTGCAGTAACAGAGGCCTGGTTCAAAGCTCTATAGAGCACCCCTTCATTACCAGGCTATAATTCATACCACACCTTTCGGCCACCAAACCCAGACTGAAACTCTAATGGTAGAGGCGTGTCCATATTCATTAAGGATATCCACACCTCCAAGCTAGTTGCTCAGCATAATGCATCCAAGATTATCCAAGTTCAACTAACTCTGGGCAAAACCACAATCCAGATTGTAGCTTGCTACAGACCCCCCCCACCATGCCCCAGGACTCCCACTCCTCTTTTCTTGATACACTGGAAAATATTAAGGTACAACCCAACACTCTAATAATGGGTGATTTCAACTACCCTACCATTAACTGGGAAAACTACTCATGTACCAACTCTTTTCCTCAACGTTTTCTGGAAATCATCAATTCCAACACTTTGGATCAAATTATCCACACCCCCATCAGGGGCAGCAATATCCTAGACCTGGTCATTACCAACATGGGTGACCAGTGTTCCATACCAGCGGTCAGCTCCTCGTTGGTCAGATCCGACCACAAGCTAATCACCCTATTCATCCACATCCCGTTCCCACCCCACATTAGAAAAACAACCTTAAAAAATTTCTCCAAAGCCAACTTCACACTTCTTAAGACAGAAGTGGCAAACTTCACAACACCCATGCAGATGGACAATAGAGGTATGACTGCTGAATCCTACACAAATGCACTTTATAAGCACTTACACGAGTGCATGGATCATGCTATCCCTAACAGAACCAAGATGCTATCCTCGAAAAAAAGGAAGCCAATCTGGTGGTCTTCTGCCATAAACAAACTCTACAACAGAAGAAAGAAACTGTTGCAAAAAAGAGTAAAATCCCACGATTGGAGGAACTCCTTGGTCAGCCTCAGTAAGAAGATGAGATCCCTCATAAAATCCTCCAAAGCTAGATATGAAAACAAAATTGCCACTGATTCTAAAGACAATCACAAAGCATTCTATAGCTATGTCAAAAATCTCAATGGCAACACTCAGATCTCCTCTGAGTTACAGCACAATGACACTAAGTATACAGAACCAACTGATATTGCCAACATCCTGGCAGATAGATTCAGCGCTAACTTTACCCCCCTCTCACTCCCTAAAGGGCCCATCTTTATACCGGAAGAATGCAAAATTCCTGTAATCACAACTGCACAGGTAAAAACTTCACTCTCCAAAGCCAAGAACACAGCATCCATGGGATCTGACAACATCCCAGGCTGCCTTCTACATGAACTACAGAATGAACTGGCACCCCACCTAAGTACCATGTTCAATCATAGCCTCACCTCAGGCTTTGTGCCCATTGAATGGCACACCGTGACAGTTATCCCACTCTGCAAAGGGGGAGGCCACAACAGACCCCGGGAACTACCACCCCATTAGCCTGACGAGCCTCGTCTGCAAGGCCATGGAACGTATCATCATGGAACTCATAAACAAAGACATTGAAGATCTCCAGACTCTGGACCTCACACAGTTTGGGTTTGTAAAAGGCAGATCATGTCTTCTAAACCTGATAGACTTATTTGAAGTAGTCACCAAAGCCATAGATGAGGGTAAGGTGGTTTACACAGCCTATCTAGATCTCGCCAAGGCGTTCAACACCATCCCCCACTCTGGAATTATAGATAAACTCACTAAACTAGGTATAAATCTCTATGTCACAAGATGGGTTGCCAACTGGCTTACTGACAGAACCCACACCGTTAAAGTAGCAGACTCCAAATCAGACTTCAGACCAGTAACAAGTGGAATAGCACAGGGTTCAGTCCTGGGTCCTCTCCTGTTTAGTATCTACTTCTCTGAAGTACAGGCTAACACAGAAGGTCTTTGGCTAAGTGAATTCACAGATGACTGCAAACTAGGAGCCATAATTGAAACTCCTAATGATGTGGACATCCTACAAAAGGGCCTCACTGAGACAGATGCCTGGTGTCAAAGACATGGTCTCAAGCTCAATGCCAAAAAGTGCATTGTCATCCCCTTTGGTAAAAACTCTGTACCCATGAACTACCACATAGGCGGTGGTCTGCTTAACACCGAAAGTGTGATAAGAGACCTTGGGACACAGGTGGACAGTAGTCTCTCCTTTGATAATCACATCGCCACAGTGGTCAGGAAATCCTTCTACGTGGCACACCTCATCACAAGAGGTTTCTCATCCAGAAAAAAAGAGGTCATTGTTCCCCTCTACTCATCACTCATTAGACCCATTATAAAGTACAACTCCCCTTTTGGTATGTACCTCACAAGACATCTACAACAACTGGAAAGGCCACAAAAATACCTCACAAAGAGGATTACTGACCTCAAACAGATGCCTTACGCAGATCGTCTCAAAAATCTCCAGCTTTACTCCGTTGCATATCGCCTACTCAGAGGCGATCTCTGCCTAACATACAAAGCTATGTCAAACCCAGAGCTGTTGGACATGCTCCCCTTAAAGAAATCCCAATCCCTTCGAGCTATATGCTCTAGGGACCTAAACCTTGTCACCACAATAAAGAGAACATGCTGGAGGGATAGATTCCTGTCCCAGAGACCTCCCATACTCTGGAACAGACTACCTATCTATGTCAAACAGAGCTCCTCATTAGCACTCTTCAAGAAAAATCTTGATGATTGGATGAGTAATAGGAAATTCAGCCCAGGGATCCCTTCTGTGGTTCTGCTTGACAGGGGCACAGGAAAATAATTTTCTTGGGTGGCGAAAGCCAGGGTACCTTTTTGGCTAGGCTTTTATAGGCCCTAGGGCCAATAGCCTAGTACCTACCTATGAACCTATATATATATATATATATATATATATATATATATATATATATATATATATATATATATATATATATATATATCTGTATGTGCGTGCTCTAATACTGTTAGTTTTTCTAAAGTTTGTTTTGTATTTTCAGTGAAACACATAGCTCTCACATATATATTGTATTATACATACATTTCTCTCTCTTTCTCTTTCTATATATATATATATATATATATATATATATATATATATATATATATATATATATATATATATATATATATATATACATATATGTGTGTGTGTGTGTGTGTGTTGTGTGCATATATTTATATTTAAATTTTGCCAGTTTGTCAACAGAGTGAACTGCTTGGAAAATTCATTGAAAGCAGTTATTTTTGAGTGCGGGGTTGCAATTTTTATGCAAGTGTTGTATATACTGAAAGGTTCAGTGTTAGGTGATGGGAGTGTGTGTTTTCAGGTTAGGGTTAGAGTTAGTGCTGTATGTGTGCTGTTGTTTGTGGCTTGTGTCTGAGGTGTTGTTGCAGAAGGGTTTTTTTTTTCTAAGGTAAGGTGTAGAGTTGGGATTAGAAGCAGGGTTAGGGTTAGCATTCATTAGAAAGGTGGTGGAGGGGTCTATGCTTCACTGCCCATCCTTACTAATGCATGTTAACCCTATTGCCCTGCCTCAATTCCTAAACCTATATTTTTACCTTAAGAAAACCCTTTTCCATAACACTACCAATACTCCATCAAAAATATGCCTGACTTTATTTGTAGTGTTTAGGTTAAGAAATAGCAAAAGGAAACTGTTAGGATTTTTTGTTAAGCAGATTTTTGAAATACTTGCATTAATCTCATGTGTTTCAGTGCCTGTACATTTCAAGAAATCAACTGTCCAGGAATATATAGATGGCTCTGGCAAAACATATTAGCACCATGGGTGAACATCATAAATTTACTTTCAGAGTTCTATCTGTTATCTATGAGAATAATAGAGGGGGTGATGTGAGAGTTAAAACTGAAGAGACAGAAGCAAAATGGATAGTTAGACTGAGATCCCATATAGGACATGGTCTCAATGAATGTGTTCCTATCAAGCCCATATTACGTAACAGACCACTAAATAGGAGATGTACTTTTTAGGCACTTGAGTTTTATTTAAGCTACGTTTTAATAGTAGTACTCATATTTATATTTATATATATATATATAATTCATCTGTTTCTACATTTTTATTTGTATTTGTATTTGTTATTTGTATTTAGTTATTTGTTTATATTATATTAGTATAAAATGAGTTCTGTCTCTTTAAAAGTTTCAGTCATGTGATCAATTAATGCATGTATAAAGGTGTGTTTTTAGATGAAATGGTTACACCTGATGAAGCTATGTGAAAGCGCTTGTGTCCTCCATTAAACTGGTACCTGATTTATCTTCTGTGGACTTTATTTATATCTTTAGATATATTCTCAGCCTGGATTTATTGCCTCTTGACTTCAGGGGGCTGCTTGCTTATGCTTTTATAACAATTGTTCTTTTGGCTCTGTTTTTATCAATTCAATCACAAGTAATAATGTGTCAACAATTGAGCTAAAAAGGGAGAAACTTGAAACAAACAACGTATAACAGTCAGAAGATCACAGAGATTACAGTGATAGTACAATAATTGAAGCCCAACTTACTGAAAAGAAAAATATCCATATTTACAATATTTACAGTTTAAAAGCATAAGCAGGACTCCTGATATGTTTAGGAGATTCCAAATTTAGCATTAGAAGTAATATACAAGCATGAGGTATTCAGAAGTAGGTATATATTGCAACATTTAGAAAAGTATGGTGCATCTAGTTGACAGTATCATGTAGGCAATGGAGGCATTAGAGCTCAGTTGTTCTGTAGACTGGAGGGATTTAAGGATGTGTGTTTGCAATAGTAAAGAGGGTTAAAATAGAGGTGGGTTTTCAGGAGGTTTTTAAATATGGTTGCATGAGAGTGTGTCCTAAGGTTGGGTGAGAGAGATTTCCATGCTTTGGCAACCTCATAGGAGAATAGAACTTCTCCCAAGCTGTTCTTGCATGGATTGACCTCAACCAAGGATTTGTTGCTTGAACATAATTTCCTATTGGAATTGTGGAAGTTTACAATGCCAGCCAGGGCAGGGGTACTCTCAGATTAGTATAAGATTTGATGTGTAATGATGAGTTGGTGGTAATTCAGCAGGTTTGAGAATTCTAGCCAGTGCAGTTTAAGTAGGTATTGACAGTGGTGGGAATGTGATTTAGAATTGGCAGCAAACCTGGCTATTTTACTGTAGCAACTAGACAGTTTGTTGGGGTCAGATTTATTGATATGGGTTAAAACTGGGCAGGAATAGAGCAAAGTTGATAGCAGATGACTTCTGACTATGGTAGCCCTAGTTGTGGTGTTTGGTATGGTACAGGCATCCTAGATTTTATGGAATTTGGAGATGGTTTGGGCTATGTGTTTGTTATGGACTTTGGAGATGGTTTGGGCTATGAGTTTGTTATGGACTTTGGAGATGGTTTGGGCTATGTGTTTGTTATATTTAAACTGTTGGTCAATGGTGATACCTAGTAGTTTAGCTTCAGCTACTGGGGTGATGATGGTGTGATTGTCTGAAAGGATGGTGAAGGTGAGATTGCACTGTTTAGTTGGGTAGAATAGCATTAACTGTGTTTTTTTTGGGGGGGGGGCTTAGTATCAGTTGGTGGTTATTTAGCCAGTTGTCTATCTCAGTGAAGGATTCTTGGGCTTTACTCTGTAGTAAATAGATGTTGGATGCTGAGCATATTAGGGTTGTGTCATCTGCATAGTGAACAATATCAGCTTTGGTAGTTGCTAGGTGGAGATTGTTAGTAAATACATTAAAGAGGAGGGGGCCTAGGACTGAACCTTGGGGAACACCACATGTGACGGGGAGTGAGGGGGACAGGGTGTTGGCCCACTTGACAGACTGTAAACAGTTACTTAGGTAATTGTTAAACCACTGCAGGGAGGAGTTTTCAAGGTTGAGCTCAGAGAGGCAGGTCAGGAGCTTGTTATGGGAAACTGTGTCGAATGCCTTGGATAGGACTAGGAAGGTGGCGGTTGTAGAAGTGATGTTGCAAAGAACTGGATGTCCCTCCAAAATTGATGAAAAGACAAGATGAAAACTGGCCAGGGAGGCTGCCAAGAGAACTACAGCAACACTGAAGGAGCTGCAGGAATTTCTGGCAAGTACTGGTTGTGTACTACATGTGACAACAATCTCCCATGTTCTCCATATGTCTGGACTATGGGGTAGGGTTGCAAGACGGAAGCCTTTTCTTACACAGAAAAACACCCAGGCCCAGCTAACATTTGCAAAACAATACAGCAAGTCTCCCAAAAGCATGTGGGAAAATGTGTTAGGGTTTGATGTGACCAAGGTTGAACTTTTTGGCCACAATTCCAAAAGGTGCGTTTAGTGCAAACACAAAACTTCACATCACCAAAAGAACACAATCCCCATGGTGAAGTATGGTGGTGGCAGTATCGTGCTTTGGGGTTGATTTTCTTCAGCTGGAACTGGGGCTTTAGTCAAAGTGGAGGGAATTATGAACAGTTCCAAATACCAGTCACTTTTGGCCCAAACCCTTCAGGGGTCTGCCAGAAAGCTGAAGATGAAGAAGAATTTCACCTTTCAACATGGCAATGACCCCAAGCATACATTCAAATCAAGAAAAGAATGGCTGCACCAGAAGAAAATAAAAGTTTTGAAATGGCCCAGTCAGAGCCCAAACCTAAATCCAATAGAAAATATGTGGGGTGACCTGAAGAGATGCCCTCGCAATCCGACAGATTTGGAGCACTTTTGCAAGGAAGAGTGGGTAAATATTGTCAAGTCAAGATGTGTCGTGCTGATAGACTCCTACCCAAGAAGACTAAATGCTGTAATTAAATCAAAAGGTGTTTCAACAAAGTATTAGTTTAAGGGTGTGCACACATAACAAAGTATTAGTTTAAAGGTGTGCACACTTATACAACCAGCATATTGTACGTTTTTTATTTTTTATATTTTTTCCCTTAACAGATTTGTTTGTTTTTCAATTGAATTGTACAGGTTATAGGTCACATTAAAGGTGGAAAAGTTTTGAAATAATTTACTGTGGTCTCATTTTTTTATATCACAAAAACCTGGCATTTTAACAGGGGTGCGTAAACTTTTTATATCTACTCTATGTGTATAGAAAGAGAGAGAGGGAGAGACACACAGAGACAGAGATATATAGATATAGATATAGATATACAGAGAGAGAGAAAAACATATATATTAGTACAGTATATGTGTGTGTGTGTGCAAGCACGTACAGATGTGCACGTGTGAATTTCTTTTTCTTTTTTTTTCTTTTTTTTTCTTTTTTTAAAAGAGTCTGTTGCAAAAAGAGTTGTTGCCAATGTCATTTTGTCTCCTGATAAAGATGGGAGCATCAGTGCATACAAAGGTGAGGAAGCAAAGTAACCACAACATTATGTGAACAAGCTAAAGGAATATTAGGAGAAACCATCGCATAGATGCAGTCCTAAAACTACAAAATATCACATTCTGTTTTTAACAACATTAGAAGGAACAAGACAAAAATGATATACCCCTATGCGCAGTGTGGAAATGCAGTGGTAATTAACAGGCCGGACCCATATTACCAAAGCATTTCATTCAAGAATGAAAGAGATAGCTTTATCAAAATACTGGAATTTTGCAAAGTCACATTTCAACTATTGTGTGCAGATCTGAAAACCATAGTTTGAAAAAAAAAAGAAAGCAGAACACATGATGGGAGGTAGTGAAACCCTTCAAATACAATAGCAGGTCAAGAAGAGGTAAAGCCAGACCAAGAAGAATGTTGTATTTGTTCAAAGTGGAGGCGTAACAAAGACAAATTAGAAGATAGATAAAAAATAATCTCTACCAGGCGCGCTAAAAGTGAAGTTATGTTATGGGAGAGGTCTGATATTTATGCTGAATGAAGCTAACAAGTCAGGAGCACAACTTGCTGAAATAAAAGGGTCAGCTTTAAAAATAGAGTTCATGAAAACATATCACAAACTCTAAGACTGATGGTACAGACTAACACTGTTGCTTGGAAACTGTAATACACTGACATTTAGAATAGACAGGGATGATTGTTTTTGGATATAGAAGAATCAAACACCACCAGGGAATTAGGGGCAGTTACAGAAGTGTGCTCATTAGACAGATGAACCAGAGTTTTTCTGTTTGTAAGTGATCATGGGAAAATAAATGTGGCAGACTGATGTAATATGCTTCTGTGCATTATCAAGAGGCATAAATAATCACAAATACTTTCTCCCAGATTGCTTTGTATTTTAATTTATGATCTGCAAGAAAATTACTTTAGCATATATTCTTGCATATTTGTCCTTAATTACTTTCCATAAATATTAGTACAGATTCCTTTCTGAAAGGGAGCACCATTAACTAAACTTCTTATACTTACTCCAATTTCTGCTTTTGGATTGTCTGTGAAATTATTATTCCCAAAACAAAAGCAGAAGTTAGAACATATTCTAAAGTAACAACTGGTGCCTCCCTAACAAGATTTGATATCCCCACTCACATCTGTATATTATATAAGAAGGTAAATGTAGCAAATCCCACACTGCCTGGATATGTGCATAAATGCCATACCCTAATTGTTTACAATTTTTGCTGCTTTGTCATTCGAAAATGATTTGTCTGACATGAAGCTCTCAGCTTGTTTTCTATGCATCACTAGGTGTTAGCTACATGGGAAGTTATGCAAATTGGTTGCAGCACAGGTTTCAAGCACTGCAACAGCCTTTATCTTTCTTTGTCTGTTTCAGACACAGCTTTATCTGTAAGAATCTTTTTGTCAATTCAGCAGAATCTAATCGTTTTTAACATGCAAATGGTGTGCTGCAAAACTCTCTGATGCTGATAGTGAATTCCATGTATCTGATGTTGAAACTGTTTTTGTCACTATATTCCTCTTGTGTCCAGGGGATAGGAAAGCACATTCTAGAGACTGGTCTCACATGGTAAATCTTAGGGATGAAACATTAATTGCCTCTGGCAGTTTTCTTCTGTAACTAGATCTAGCATAACAAAACCTAGCTGTTCTACTCTGCAGTGACACCGGCGCTGCTGAAGGTTATAAATGAGTTAACCCAAACTGTCAGTGATAACTGGAGCTACATAACAATTATAGTTTAATTCAACTTACAGAATGCCAGATTTGTTTAGGAGTCTGCAGGAGTAAAAAGTAATAATAAAATAAAATGCACATGTGAGACTGCTTGAAACAGATCATCCTCAGGAAAACCAATCTTTGGATCTTGAATGTGCTTACAAAGTCTAGCAATGAAATAAACAGCACATAGCAAAATAAATAAAGAGGACAGCTTGAAAGTTCTTGGTTAAGCAGTAAACCCTAATTACACTAAACAAAAAGCAGTCATGTGCTGCAAATTCACATATGAGGACAACTGTCCTGGCAGGAGCACTAAACAGGTGGCAGACAGGGAAAACAGATATTAGAGCAACACATCATTCTATGAGTGCCTTCTGCATAGTTTCCACTTGTTACATCAATACATAAATAGGAAATAGAGTCAGAGACAGTCTTAATCACTGGATGTAGAAAAGCATGCTGGATTAATGATTGTTATAGAAATATGAACGATTCTTGTTTTGCCATAGCTATAATCTGACAATAAAATATAGTTAGTCTTAATGAATAACAAAGCAGTGCAAAAAAATTTTAAGCCTTACTTATCAAAAAAAACAATTAATGCCTCAAGGCATATAATTATCATTGAGAGATCAGATGCCAATGCATTATTATCTCAGCTTGGGGAAGACACAAGAATTTCCTGATGTTGAATCCATAGATGATGCTAAGGTATTTTGAAAGCATGTTCTAACTGTAAGTTTAATGAGTTAATATCAACAGGTGTCAAAATTATGCAGTAACTTCATAAAACCGATGGGGCTTACAGTTAGGGTTAATTGGAAACATAGTCTTGTTTTGATCATACATGATGAGGGAAAATATTAACTGGAATATTTGCTGCTACCAAATCATTGCTTATAGTGAATCCATAAATATGTTTTGAGGTTAAAAGAAATCTTAACCTGCACATGGCAGGTGTTAGGTATTATGCTCCTAACGTGTTTTGGCAAATAGTTTTCACATATGCTACAAGCTGTAAAGGCAAATGCCAAACAGATTTTGGAATATTGTTAATATAATCATGATTAGATTAGATTAGATTAGATTAGAGTCTGGCATTTAGGGAAATGGAGTTGATGATCTGCTTCCTGTACTCCATGGTACTGGCTTTGTTTCCTTCCACATTTACTTAGCCACAATGTTTAACTCTGAGGAAGTCATCTAACCATAGATTGCTACTGTATCACCTCTGAAAAAGGACACTTGAGTCCTATGGGCTAATCTGGTTAAAAACAAATAAAAAAGATCTCCACCTCTTAAATTATGAATTGCTATGTCATTGTGTGTCAACAGTATGTAGTTTATGCAGAAAGTCATTCTTGTCTGTATCTGAAAATTGAAAGGTGTTACATATCCAGTGTGGAATTAAAAATAGGAATGTATAATTCATAATACTGAAATTTGTCAAGATAAAACACAGCCTTCATCAATTTATGGATGACCAAAATGTTCAGCGTTGTCAGCTAGTACTAAAACACAGAGTGCATGCTCATTTTAAGGTCCTACTTTGTGAGCCATACTCTAACATTCTAAACAGGGACTTCATTTTTATTCTGAGCAGTCTGTATTTGAGGCCTGGAGATATATATTTTATTGTATATTAACACTAGCAGCTATTATATTTACAAGGCAGTATAACAACAGATGGATTATAATTTGCAAAAATGACAGTTATTTGTGAAATTTAACACAAAGATTTAAGTATTTTTTTTTTGTCGAACAACAGTCTCATCGAGTTTTTAACGAACCAAATAATCCATTTAAAATTTAACTCACCAGTGAATTTCCTGTATAATAATACAGTTACCCATGTCCTCTGTTGCATTTTATCAATTGCATTTCACCTTTATGTAGCTCTTTAGGTAAAGGTCATGGCTCCATGATAATAAAGTCATGGCTCTTTTTCATATCTTTAAGCAGTTTGATGTAGGCTTTAAAGAAGCAATACCCTACCTTAATGATGTATTCTGTAGAATTAGGCAAATAACTTGGATTAGCTGCCTTCCATTTGTTGGCTAGCTTCTTAGATGCACAAATAAAAACCTGCTCTGGTATGTTTCCCTTACTCCATTCTCTAGTTGTCAAATGCTATGTACTGGACTTAAACCACTGGCTCACCTCCAGAAAGTTTCTCCTTAATGACCCTCCCCCCCCAAAAAAAAAATAAGGCAATGCTCTTTGTTAGATGCACAAATAAAAACCTGCCCTTACTCCATTCTCTAGTTGTCAGATGCTATGTACTGGACTTAAACCACTGGCTCACCTCCAGAAAGTTTCTCCTTAATGACCCCCCCCCCCCAAAAAAAAATAAGGCAATGCTCTTTGAAATGAAGAAAAGGCATTCCACATTTCCCAGCTGCCTTAATCTGTTTGATTAGTACAACAGCAGCAACCTTATTGACACCACCACTTCATTCAGATACCTAAGCATGCATTCAACAAACCTCTAAACTTTCAGGAGTATATTCAAATACTGATATCTAAAATCATGACACCTATCAAAAGACTAGGAGACTTTCACTAGTGCCCTTGCCAAATTTACCTTAGCAGTATAAATATTTCATGTATCAGCTTGGGATAAGATGGCAGATAAACCTTCCTGTTTTGCCACAGATCGTCTGCACCTCTTTAACCAAGGCTTTCACATTCTGGTTAAAGCCATTGCTGCCCACAATAGGGTGAATTTTTGGGAAGTCAGTGATTTTAGCCCTGTTATATCAGCTGTGCAGTGTGCAACCTGTTTAGGCATAACTAATATAGATCATATCCCAGTGAAGCAGTGTTTATATGTTATAAATTTCTAACCCATGTACCTCACACTTATCATTTTATTTGAGACACCATTGTGGATAAAGAGATAATAGCCTTTGATATATTCATTGTTTAAATAGGCAAATTTCCAGGCTGCACTGTCACAAAGTATTCATACTGTCACAAAGTCACAGGGGATCAATCCAGTGCCTCTACTTCATAGAGGCACTGGGAACTAACGTCGAGCGGCATGATGCCAGGGCACTTCTATGGGCTAGGCTTGTAAAGGTTCCAGGGCCATTAGCCTAGTACACACCTATGAACCTATTTGGTGGCATTGAGTGGGATTATACACCCAAGTTCATCACAGCCTCATTTTTCTGCATATGTTTGCAAGTTTTGCCAAGGTCTGCCTTGTTGGTTTCTTTAGGCATCTTATAGTTTCATAGGTTCCTAGTAGGTTACTAGGTAGTGGCACTAGAGCCTGTACAAGCCTAGCCATATTAATCCCAAGTATCCCCATTTGTTCTTTTTTGGGTAGTTTGCAGAATGAATTTATGAGCAGAGGGGGTCTGTGATCAACACCAGCCACCTCTATCCATGAGAGACATGAGTGCCACCCCAGGAGTGAATTTGCTGTCTCCCATTCAATTATCTAGGTTGCATTTGAATATGGTCAGTGAGAAGCTCTGTTTTATATGAATAGGGAGTCTCTGGGACACATATTTGTCTCTCCAGTATGATCTGTTAATTTTACAAGCTAGGTTGAGATCCCTAGAGCAAGTGTCCCTTGAGCCATTTGACATTTGAAATGTGCAGCAGTTCCATTAAGGCAGGGCTGGAGATTGCCCTATAGGCCAGGCACAAGAGTCATCTGTCAGCAGCTTATAAGATACAGAGTAAAGTGAAGGGGCTTCTTTCAGCCTGTCCACATAGGTCATGGAATCCCTGTATTTTTTAATTGAGACACATCTGAGGTCTTTCCAGCTGCTGCAGGTGTGTGTGTGTGTGTGTGTGTGTGTGTGTGTGTGTGTGTGTGTGTGTGTGTGTGTGTGTGTGTGTGTGTGTGTGTGTGTACACTTGCTCTTTTGTTTGAACCTTATTTGATACCTACATCTGAGATAAATGTGTATTAGTATTTTTATTAGCTGGGAATTACAGTGCAAAACTAAATTTTCCACTTAATGTTACAACTAAAATGTTCAGATAAGGCGAAGGCTTGCTTATAATTAGTGTGTTCTGACTTATTAGCTATAGTGCATTATTAAATGTGAACATGTTTAAACTCATATAAGGAGATTTGCAAACCCTTTTTACCAAGTTATTTTCTATTAATAATTCCATGATTTAACAAGATGTCAACTTCTTGTGCCTTGAAGGAACATACATAATTTTGCTATTTGATTCTATTACTGCAGTTCATTTTCATTAGTCCGGAGGTTGCTGTTGTTGAAAGGGCAATAGAGATTGTCTGCATTCCTTCACCTTGTACATCACCTAGTTATTTTATATTGTCTTGCAGTAGTTTTGATGTGAATTAAGTTCCATCTATTTAGTGATTTATCTTCTTTCTGATACAATCTGGCAGCACAGTTAATGAAGAAATTTTTGGTGCAATTTGGAGTTTTTAATTCAGTATCCAGGATTTCACCTCTAATTACTCCTTTTGCTCAGACAGGTTTCTGAAGCATATAGCATCTCAACTTTGTTTTTTTTTTTTTTTTGAGATTAGTACAGCCTTAATCTGAATCTGTTTACCTATGTTAAAATGAATCACCTTCGTTATAGTTCACTTATTTTACTAAACCATAAATCTTAACTTGAACCTGCAACAAGAACAAAAAAGTACTTTTGCAACAGGCTAGCCTCCCTGTACATCATGTAAAGTCTAAGCTTACCCAAGTATAGGACAGCCAAATTAATACACACAGTATTTCATTTGTCTTTGGCATCAAATACAATTTGCTCTTTATAGCCTTTGTACCTCTCAACCTTTTAGTGGAAGAAATCTGGAAAAAGCAAAAAATAATTGGGGGACAAAGGCCCAAAATAGTGATAATTTTGAAATATTGCTCTTATAAACTTAGACAGTTGAAAGAATAACAGGATTTGCATTATCATGCATTTTCTGAAGGGTATGAAGTCAGAATCTCAATTGTCTGCTGTTGGCTAGTGACTTCAGTCCACAAAGATTTACTCAAAAATCTCAAATTGTATGAGGAACAGACCAAAAAAATAAGAGGAAAAAATCTGGACACTCTATGACAATCTTGATAGTGGAGAGACATCACCTTTGTGACAGAGATTTCTACATTCTCAATTGTGATGTTGGGTCATGTCATTCCTAAGACTTTATATAATAAATTATTTATTTATTTATTGACATTTGATTACCAGGACATTCTGAATGGTTCAGAGCCGATTTTCAGATGAGGCCCAGGAGAAAAGCTGCAAAGTATTACAAAATATTTTAAGAACAATAATTTTACAGTCTTTAAAAATAATACAAAAAACAACTGCAATTTAAATAATTATACCAAATTAGACATTCCCTATATATATTTGTGCATTTCTTTCAGTTTCTGCTTTGACCTGACTGGAGAATCATTGTCCTTCAATTTTCATCAGCGTTAAGGAATACCTGTCCTTTTCCTAATTCTTTCTGGTCGGCTACATCAACCATTGTAGTATTTGAGTGACCGTTAGTGAGTTTTTTGATGCTCTGACTTGGATGTTACTGGATTACTAGAGTATTTTATCTATTAGTTATTTAGTTAGTTAGTTATTATTTGTTTCATTGATTGATTGTCTGCCAGTCTTTGCATTTTTCTATTTGTCTGTCTTTTCATCTGCCTATGTATGTACATAGACATTATATACATATATATATATATATATATATATATATATATATATATATATATATATATAGAGAGAGAGTGGCTAATCCATGCCCTCACGGCATGTAGTCTCTGTCCATATTATTTCAGACTGGTTACTGTCATCCTAGACATTCTTGCTCTAGTAATGTACCAAACATTTAAGCCTTCTCTGAGGTCTGTTGTATTTCCCTCATTTTAAAGGAAGGCCTTAGCTATAATACCATACAGAAAACGTCATTGGATTCCAGCAGCTTGGATAACTTTTGTTCTATATATCTAACATGCCATTGTTCTGTAAAGTTGTTAAGAATATAATTTATATATAAATTGAAAAACATTTAATAGGTTGGGAATTCATGAGTCAATATCAGTCTGTTGTTCCTAAATGCCACAAAGCTGAGACTGCTGTTATTGCTGTTATTAATCAAGTTTTCTTGGTTAATTAAATGTACTTGTTCATTCTTTGCCTTGCTTGATATTTCTGTAGCATATACCCCCATTGACCATGACATCCTATTTATGAACCCGCATTCTTATTTTGTGTTTTCCTTTTCTGTCCTAGACAACTTCACCTCAGAGTTATTTAGGTATATCAGGAGATGGCTTCAGGCTTGAATTCATCTTATTCATTCTCAGCAGAGTATAAGGTATCTCAAAGTTTCATTTTAAGTCATTCATTCCAGTGGAGCTCTGGAGGTTTGTACTCTTATACCCCAAAAAGTACATTCTAAGCTATTTGGGAAAATCAAGTTATAGCCACACATTTCAAAAATTCATATCTCTGGAGTCATAAGAGTTAATAATGAAATGTAAATGGCACAAATGTATATACTAGTATTCTCACTGTGATGCTCCTGCACTGGCCCAGTAATCAAGGATCCTCAATCCTCACCACTGGCAACAGTGAGGGACGTACAAACTGGGAGAATGACAAGTACACACACACAGTAAAGTACAATTTCCCTTAAGAGAACACAGAGATCACAGTCATTCCGGGGCTGGTTTCCTCCGTCTTTCTCCAGATGCCCAATAAGAATCCCCACTGGCACAGCTATAAGGGTGAGATCTCAGCTGAGTGATCAAGCCAAAACCTTCAGCACCCTCTCTGTCCAACCAGTGTTTTGTGTCCCTGCCCAGGTAGCTGATACACACACATTTTGAGATTTGATTTATATACAAACACACACACATGCCTGTGAAAGGCTGGCACAGGTTTATTAGCTATGTCCCATTCTGCCCAGACTATAAGGTAGTTATCACTGCCACCAACCACTCTTTATCAGCTTCTCTAGGGCCCTTACAAAGGATGTCCAATCCTTCTGTGTAATGTTACTATTATCTAAATGGTAGTTTTGACCAAAATCTGCAAAGCTATTTAGGAGTGGCCTGTACAGTGTCACCAAATACATATGCAAGTACTCTAAGAGCTTAAATATGTCTTACAAATATCAGCCACCAAGATAGGTTTAAATATATTTAATAATAAACAATAGAAAAACAAGACAATACTCAGAAAACAAGCACAGTTACTTCAGAGTTCAAAATCACATGAAATAGTTTAATACAACATTGCAGGGGAGTCTCAAATAAATACAAAACACTTCTAAACTAATCTTTAGTATATTCCTATCTATATTTTAAAGAGATACTATGCCCTGAATCTTACTTACAAACAAGTGCAGATGTGATGATGAGTGGATGCTTTCAGGTCAAAGACAAAATACAAAATGCCCAGTCTCTCTCTGAGAGAGTTCTTAAATTAATATGAAACATTACTGCTGGGCCACCTTGAATAACATCACTCTTTGTCACTTGGCTTCAGTTCCCAGGCTAAACAGAAATTTAACAGAATTTTAACATCTCTGCGTGAGAAATGCATATCTCTCAGAATGTGCAGCTGCTAGGAAGTCATTTAGCAATAAAACACTTTTTGCATTTTAAACCTAGTAACTACTTCTCTCCAAGACAACAGAAAAAAAACTTCTAGCTCTAGACATCCTGCATCCTTGCTGCATTGAAACTAACTTTTATAGCGCATCATAAAGCACTTTCTTGAAGTTTTGTAAGTTAATCTTCTATGTTCTAGCAAGTCTGCTGTGGTTTTTGAAGCTCAGTACACAACATTCATTTCTGTATAAATCATATCAATATTCACAAACAACACAGAATTATTTACAAAAGTCCAGATAGCTGGGCTGGCAGTGTCACACTCACAAGCAGAACAGAACCAGCATACTATTCTGTTCTATTTAAGAAAGAGACTAAAAATTATTTTTACATGGGGGATAAGACTCCTACGCCCCCATGTGGGAGGGTGCCTTCACACCCATCTGTAACTTTTTATATACTAAACTCCAAGTATACACAACCACAGAGAAATGGAAAACACCTGTCCATATATAAAATCCCTTTTTCCATAGTTAGAGATCCGTCAGATAAATTCCTGAATCATTTGAATGGCTTATTAGGGAAAAGGTCACCTTCTTGAAAGACTATTGATAAACTAGGAGCTGATTAAATAGGTCATAAAGAAAAAGAGAATGTGAAATTAGAGCCACTTTCATAACATCATGGCAGGACCTGTTCTGGAGGTTAGATAATAGATTACTGAGTATGGGGTCTAACATAAAAATTTAAAGCAATGAATATACACAAAACATTAGTAGCTACAAATACAGTTTTTAAAAGATGATAAATGATATAGACATTCTGCATCATTTTCAGTGTGTGTACTGACTCCAACTAGAGTGAAACCCCCATATCTTTCTTTCTACTAAGACTGACTAAATACAACAATTGCCCCAATGTCAGCAGAAATGTATTTGATTAAAGTGATACTTGCAAACTAAAATTAGCAGCTTACTAATTATATATAATAACTTCACAACTAAAGCCAATGAACTGCCATGGCGGCATGGTATCTTTGATAACTGCCACATTGTATTAGTAGTCTGATAGCTGGGTGGCTGGCTGGGGACATAAAAGATAATCTGTTTATGATTAGCTTAGCTCTTTTGGGTGTGACTGAGGTTTCTCCTAGAGCAGCATTTATGGTGGAGAAAATGCTAAAATAGAAATGGAGGAAACAGAGAAAATGGGGAAGACATCTGTGAGTTTAGCACAGATGGCTAAGGATATGAACAACTAATCAGTTTCATCCAATAGTCCACAACTTTCTTAGACTTTACTTGCAGAAGAGTCGTCTAAATAGACAATATTTCAAGACTAACAGTGAAAGAGGAAATGTTACACAAATACCACCAGAGAAGAAAGATAAATAATACCACTAGCGACAACAGCCACAGTCACAGAGCAACGCTGGTAAAAAATATATTTATTACACTTATCGCTTCAGCTCCCAGGCCTTCACAAAGTAAAAAGCATTACTAAAACACAAGTTTAAATGCAAAAAGCATAACAGTCCATCCCACTGCTAATAAGTTAATAATTAATTAAATTACATATTTCCAATTGCATTCTTTGTTTAACCCTATAGGTTCCAAGGTATTAAACTTAAGAATATACATAGTTTCTTTCCTCAAAAGTTTATCCTTTAAACTTACATTTTCACCCATCAGTATGTCCACTTTTTCCAAGATACAACCTAAAATTCCTTCAGGATTAAAATTCTGAAATTCAGAAAAGTGATAGCTCAAAGGGCTGTCCACTTTCACATTTGTAATATCCCTCACATGTTCTTGGAAACGTACTTTGAAACTTCTACTAGTTTCTCCAATATAAAACCTGTTGCATCCACATTTTAGAGCATGAATAACACCTGGAGTGTTACAATCAAAATTTCTTTTAACAGTAAAAGGACGTCCATTAATTTTGATGAAGGAGCTAATAAGGTGTGTACATATAGAAAATGTTTTACAAGGAACCGTGCCAACAATAGAATTCACTTCTCTATTTAAGTCAACATTCGGTAACTCAAAATAGTTATGTACTACCATATCCTTTAAATTCCTAGCCCTCTTATACCTGTTTAAGCAAAAGCAGACTTAGGTCTCTATCCCTAAACATCATAGGCCAAAATTGTTTAATAATATTCACAACTTTACAACTAATAATATTATAGGTTGTAAGAAATAAAATTTTTCAGGAATCTCATGCCTCAGATTAATAACATTTCCATTTATAACATTTTCATTTTTAAAGGACTTCTGATGACTAGTATTATTATTCTTGCATCTTTCTAAATAATTCACATCCTTAGTCCATCTTAGTAACATCACTTTATTTTTGGCTTCTGACACTATACCTACATCATATCCCTTATTAATGACCATCTTTTCAGTTTCTGAAATTTCCTGATAGAAAACATCATCACTACTACAGAGTTTATGGATTCTAAGGAACTCATTATAAGGCAATACTGTCATAAAACCACAAACGAAAAAACTGTTGAACCAAAAGAGCGTAACAACGAACAAGAACACTATGAGAGACTACTTCGTAAAATAAACAGACGTTTAATGACTCCAAATTAATGTTAGCGCTTTCGGCTAAATCAAATATTTAGCCTTCCTCAGACAAACAGCAGAACAGGAAATGACATTTCTTAAAATATATGTATAGAACCAATTGAAATAAAGTGCATTTAGTAATTAGTTGTAACTAAGGTTACCTTAAAGTAGTATAATCCATTGCAAACATAAGCCTTGAATAAAGGTAAAAATAGAGTGCCTCTATAGGCATTGCAACGGAACAGCAAGTGATACTTTGTTGCAAATAACTCCATTCATCAAAATATTTACACAGATGTTAAACTCTATAATTACTGGGTTATTTAATCATACAACTTGCTTCATACTTATGTGATGTGTTAAAAATGTTATAAGAACAGTGAATGATAAACTAAAAATATTTGTGTATATTTTAAATTGTTACCAAAAATATTTCCACAATTTGGAACATTATTTCCACATTTAAACATTAAAAATACTGATTAGGTTTTGCCAAGAGAATTCCTGTACAATAATCATAAAATAATACAATTTTACATTAGTGCATTCTGTTAGGGAATAATTGATGTTGGGTCCATTTCATATCCAAATGTGAGAGACCTTCCCTATATGTGTTATCTGTTATACGATAACCATTTTAATACACATTTTATTGATAGGTTGTCATTGATGCCAGGTAATAAATGTGCTCTAGTTCGCACCTGCCACATCAATTCATCTATCTCTAACCTAATTTGCCAGGGGCCACCCATTGGATCTGGCATTCTTTGTTGGAGTATAACAAAGTTGAAGGAATGCCCTGTATTGCTAATAATATGCTTAGCTAGGGCATTGTTCACATCCCTTCTGCTAATAGCATAAATGTGTTCGTGTATTCTGGTCTTGAATCTACGCTCTGTCTTGCCAATGTAGAAAGCTTCACATTGGCTACACAGAGCAGCATATACCACAGATTTTGATTCACAGTTGTAATGCTTGCTTATTTTATATGTCCTATCTTTAATGTTGAACTGAGTGCCCACTCTAATAAATTTGCATTCTGCACAGGCACCACATTTGTACATTCCTTTGGGCGCTGAGAAATGAACTTTTTTGGTGCCCTTTCCAAAATAGCTTTAAGGTTTTGGCCTCTCCTGTATGTTATGTTGGGTTTTTCACCTAATGCTGTAGACAAAGTACTGTCATGATTAATTACGTCCCAATTCTTATACAGGATCTCCCTAATTTTTCGAAAATCTAGCAAGAAAGTGTGTAAAAAAGACACATTATAATTAGTGTCCTTACTTCTATCTCTAGTTGGCAGACTAACCGGAATTAGTGCCAATTCTTCTTCCCCGAAAGTTTTGTTATTAAGAAGGGGAATAAAATGGCCTGACTTCCGTTTATTTACTACTTCCTCTATGATGTTGTCAATCAAAGTAAGTGGATAGCCTCTTGCCAAGAACATATTTTTTAGTTTGTTGCATTCATGTTGGAAATCCAGATCATCAGTAACCATACGTGACACCCTCACTAATTGACCTTTTACAACCGATCTTTTTTGGTAGTAGGGATGGCTACTGGAGAAATGCAAAAAACTATTAGAATATGTGGATTTTCTATATATGTTACTTTTCAGTCTTTTGTTATTAACATCCTTTGTAAGAAGAATGTCTAAATAACTGATCTCACTTTCCTGTGTGTTAAAAGTGAACTGTAAAAAGTTTGTCATGTTGGTCATTCGTTCTATAAAGTTAGGAATGTCCTCACTATTGCCTTTCCATAAACAGAAAATGTCATCCTGGTATCTGGTATACCAGGAGACATACTGTTTAAAACCCTCATCCTTAAATAGAAGTTCTTTTTCCCAATGTGACAGTACTGCATTGGCGAACGAACCCCCACATGGCGACCCCATTGCTACTCCGGAGGTTTGAAGGTAAAATTGTTTTCAAAAAAGAAAAAGTTATTTACCAAAACCATCTCCAACAGTGTTTCAGTCAAATAAATGGTGTTATTGTCAACATTCTTGGCAACCATAAATTCTCTCACCCAATTAAGGCCTATATCCTGTGGTATAACTGTATACAGATATTTTATATCTATTGTAAGGAAAACTATGTCCGGGGTATATTCAATTTCGCCAATGTTTTTCAGAAAGGACCAAGAGTCCTTACAGATATGTGCCTCCTGTGCTAGTAAAGGTTTAATAATACTATCAACTAGTCTTGCACATGCGTAAGTGGCCGAACCCCTGCCATCAACAATAGGCCTGAACGGAGGTGAGTAAAGCTGTTTATGTAATTTTGGTGTTCCAAAGAAGGCTGAGATTCTGGGGGATGGCATCTGCAAATATCTATACGTTTCTGGAATAATGAAACCTTCCATAAGTAAATCATATAGTATGTTATTAATCTTCCTGTAGGCTCCATGTATCTCATTCAGAGATACTTCCTTATAAGCTGGTGTATCCAAGTGCTTCTTCATGTATTCCACATATTTAAAGTGGTCCATTAAAACCACCCCACCCCCTTTATCCGGTTTCATGACACGGATCCTACAATCCCTTAATAAATGGAGAAAATCCCATTCCAGTGTGGTCATATTGTTAAGATCTTTTTGGTTACTATACATAATCCGATTTTTAATTGCCCACAAATCTGTTTCACACATTTTCTCAAACACTAATAAGCTCGGATGGAGGGGTGGATTATATGTACTAGATACCCTAAGGGGGTTCAGTAACTCTGTGTTGTTACCTAACAATGAATGTAAGTTAAGTTTTCTAACAAAAACTTTTAGGTCCACCAGTGTTTTCCCTATGTCCATATGTTGCGCCGGAACAAACGATAGATCTTTTGCAAAGAAGTTGACAATATCCTGATGGATTTCAATAAGTGTATAATTATACACTGTAAAGTCATTGTTACTTCTTTTCAGGATGTTTGGTTCCAAACCAAAAGAGGGAACCTGGATCATCTCCTCCTCCCCCCTCTTTTCTTGTTCCTCGTATTGTTCCCTGTCTGGGCCCACGTACGGTTGGTTGCTCGGCTGTTGTTGGCCTGATGAAAATCCTGGTTGTCCTGTTGGTCAAAATCTACCATAGACTGGCCCTGTGGTTGAATGTTATCCCTCAGTCCATTTGCTGAGGTGTTTGGCTGATTGGTGTTATTAACGTTGGTACTGTTGTTATTATTCAGCCTTGGGCTCCTTCTATAGCCCTGCCGTTGAGTTGTAAAACCTTCTTGGTTATTGTCATTATTGGTGTTATCTACTGGGATAACATTCGTATTTTGTCCAGTTTGATTGGGCACTTCCCCTTGAATAACCTGCGTTTTATTTTGAGGCCTGGGATAAGCGGTTTTATTCGCATAGTCCGTTAAATCTCGACTTAATTTTTTCTTTTTACTAAATAGTAATTTCTCCATACTAGCCTCAATGCTAGAAAAGATACGACAATAGTCGTACTTAAAACGCAAGAAATCATCACTGGAAGTAATGTATTTTTCAAGGGCATCCAAATCAGCTGCAAGAACCGCAATATCTTTAGAATAAAAAGCAATGAGAGCCTGTAGGAATTCGATCCCTTGTCGATCAAACAATGCCAACAGCTCTTGGTGAAAAAGAGAATTTTCCACCAGCCCAGATGGAAAACGCCATTGTCTTAGTCCTTTTGGGACAACCTTGTGTTTAACACATTCTGTAAGATATCGACTTCCAATTGCAGTTTTTTATATTTGTATAACTTGTTGTCAAATTCATCAATTTTATCCCCTAATACATTTGTGTCAGTCATGTGGTTTACATTAGGTTCATTACGCTGACTGAACCCTTGGCTGAAAAATTATTGTTCATTAAAAAATCAGCCATTGTTGGTATTCCTTGCTGGTTACAGTTCTTTTGATTGATAATGTTATTATTAAAGTTAGCATTATTGTTACCTGGATTTGGTACCCCAGATAGCGTAATCACAGGACAGGGCTGTTCATTCGAAGTCTGTATAACCCGTTCCGTTGATGTGAGTATAGTAGATGATGTTGCTGTAATGGGTGATTGCTGCCCATTAGGAATGAAAAAATCATCGTTGTCTCTCTGCTGCGATGAAATCAAACTAGAAGATCTATTATCCTGGTTAGAAGCTGCCGCAGTAATGGCATCAACTTTTTGTGTTAGGGCATCAACCCTGCCCAAAAGCAGTTCCACAAGAGTGGTCAAATTATTGCTGGAACTGTTCACAACCCTTTCAGGACTGCTCTGCTGCGTTCCTAAAGCCGTGGAAGTATCTCCGGTTCCGCTCGCCATATCAAACACCAAACCACAAACGAAAAAACTGTTGAACCAAAAGAGCGTAACAACGAACAAGAACACTATGAGAGACTACTTCGTAAAATAAACAGACGTTTAATGACTCCAAATTAATGTTAGCTTCGGCTAAATCAAATATTTAGCCTTCCTCAGACAAACAGCAGAACAGGAAATGACATTTCTTAAAATATATGTATAGAACCAATTGAAATAAAGTGCATTTAGTAATTAGTTGTAACTAAGGTTACCTTAAAGTAGTATAATCCATTGCAAACATAAGCCTTGAATAAAGGTAAAAATAGAGTGCCTCTATAGGCATTGCAACGGAACAGCAAGTGATACTTTGTTGCAAATAACTCCATTCATCAAAATATTTACACAGATGTTAAACTCTATAATTACTGGGTTATTTAATCATACAACTTGCTTCATACTTATGTGATGTGTTAAAAATGTTATAAAAACAGTGAATGATAAACTAAAAAATATTTGTGTATATTTATTTATGTTTTACAAGGAACCGTGCCAACAATAGAATTCACTTCTCTATTTAAGTCAACATTCGGTAACTCAAAATAGTTATGTACTACCATATCCTTTAAATTCCTAGCCCTCTTATACCTGTTTAAGCAAAAGCAGACTTAGGTCTCTATCCCTAAACATCATAGGCCAAAATTGTTTAATAATATTCACAACTTTACAACTAATAATATTATAGGTTGTAAGAAATAAAATTTTTCAGGAATCTCATGCCTCAGATTAATAACATTTCCATTTATAACATTTTCATTTTTAAAGGACTTCTGATGACTAGTATTATTATTCTTGCATCTTTCTAAATAATTCACATCCTTAGTCCATCTTAGTAACATCACTTTATTTTTGGCTTCTGACACTATACCTACATCATATCCCTTATTAATGACCATCTTTTCAGTTTCTGAAATTTCCTGATAGAAAACATCATCACTACTACAGAGTTTATGGATTCTAAGGAACTCATTATAAGGCAATACAGTCATAAGATGGAGAGGATGACAACTATTGCCATATAAAAACTGATTCCTCAGTTCAAACTTCCTATGTAACCCAATGTCTGACTTATTGAGTTAAACATCCAGGAAGTTCACCTCAGTTCCTAGCTGTATGCCATCAAACTCAAGGCCCATCTTATTAAGCTGCAAGATTTCAACAAATTTTAAAGCATCCTTATGCGAACCATCACACAAAAATATCAAATCATCTATAAAACTCAAGTAAAACAAAACATGAGACCTATAGAAGGTGTGGGGATAATATAGTCATACTCAAACTTGGCCATGGTAAGATTGGCATACATGGGGGCAAAAGCCACCCCCCATGGCCGTACCTTGCAGTTGGTGAAAAACCTCCCCATTAAAAACAAAAAAATTATTTTTTAAACAAAAAGCTACTAAATCTATAACAAGTGGGACACAGGGGAGTCACCCCAAAAAATAGAAAAGGGTCTGTATTCCCACATCATGTTGAATGTTTGTATAAAGGCTTTTCACATCTATGCATAACCAAAACATGGAATTCTTCCATTGAAAGCCCTTAATTTTATACAAAAAATCTGAACTATCCTTTATGTATGAAGGAATACTAAGAACATACTTTTTCAAAGAGGAAATGTTAGCCTAGTGTGCTCCTCTACCCAGTAAATAAATAAGTTAAATTAAGTAAGGAAGAAGGTAAATAAATGTAATCAATAAATTTAATCAAGGACTGTCCTGAGTCCACGTGGCATTTGATTCTTTGATATTCAAACTGACATTAAAGTCCTTTGGCTAACCAGTTTCTCTAATGATTGCAAGGTCAGAGCCATCTTCAACTACTCTGATAATACTATTATTGTCCAAGAAGACAGAAATTAATGGTATCAGGTTAATGGTGCAAAACTCAGTATCAGAACATAAACCACTGTAGAGTTTGGGAAATAGAAGATGTGTTCTTGCCGCATAAACAACACACTGTAAAACAGACCCTGTCATTAGAGACCAAGACATCTTTGTGGATAATGAAACCTTCTCTGACCACCACATATCCACAGTCATTAGGAAAGCCTTCTACTGCACCCAACTGATTATGAAGGGGTTTTCCTCCCAATTCAAAGACATTATCTTTCCCCTCCGCTGATCCCTCAACAGGCCTACACTAAAATACAGTGTGCCCTTCGGCAAGTACCTGTCCAGGCACCTAATGCAGCCTAAGTGATTATAATAGATCCTCAACAAAGAATGTTGGGCTTGAGCTGTCTAAGTTACACAGAACATATAAAATCCTTTCTTTTTTTTTTCATGTCTACTATAAGTTGTACAGATTCCTACAGAGTATTCAATGCCTAGCCTACAAAGCTGCAAATAACCCAATCCTGCATATACACAAGGCTGGTAGTAACACAAATACAAGATCAAGGGTCCGCCATAAACATATATTGCAGTGTAAATAAGACTTCTTGGCATGACAGTTATCTCCCCCAAAAAAATTCCCCACCACTAGAATAAACCATATTTTGTATAGTAACGTACTTTCTTCACTATATCTGACTTAGATGAATATATGGAATACTGAAAATTTACCACAGTGCTGACCCCTTGATATTTTATTGATAGGGAGGAAAATAATTGGGAACACCAGTGGAACTACAATGACTGCTCTTCAAATGGTTTAAGTGGTCTATAGTCTAACAGTAACCTGTGAGCCTTTGAACTTATAAACCTAAATATGGTCTGTGCAAAAGTGCAGGTCTAATTTGCTAACAGGCACACTTAGAGAATCATCTAGATGAGAAAGATACTAGTTGGCTATTAGATAAAAGATTGTTTTAAAAATAGCAGTACTATGATAGTTAAGTAATCCATCTGTAAAATTATCTAACATTTAGATAAAATAATATATGGGTTACTCTGCCCAAAATCTAAGAAATGTTGAGGAAATTGAACTGCTTCTAATGGATGACAAAAATCAGTTGAAAAACACATAATGAGAATAAGTAACGCTCGACTCATAATTCTAAGGTTTCAGATAACTAAAAAAGGTCCATACAGGTTATGGTTTCCCTATACAGTCAATACTCTTTATTTGGTTCTTAAATGGTTACATTTACATATTCAAATTGGAATGATACATGCCAAAGGTGGAAAATTAAAGAAAGATATAAAGAAAAATCCAATACTGAATGCTGAACATGCTGTGTGTGTGTGTGTGTGTGTGTGTGTGTGTGTGTGTGTGTGTGTGTGTGTGTGTGTATGTGTGTGTGTGTGTGTGGTGTGTGTGTATGTATGTACATGTGTGTGTGTGTGTGTGTGTGTATGTATATACATGTGTGTATGTGCGTGCATGCGTGTGTGTGTGTGTTTGTAAGGCTCTTAAGGGTCTTGTTGGTTCAGCACTGACAATAGCATGATATCCTGAAGGTCATGAGTTCAAGTCCCAGATAAGAGCTAATATTATCCTTTCTCTGTTTTGATTTTATTGGAACAAATGCATTTTGCAATAATTTCATGGTTGAGAGCAGTAGTCCTCTACCTTCTTATTTATACACAGCTACTTGTGCCACTCTTGTTTTAAAATCTTATATTTTCCTCTTCCTACGTCTTATCAGTATGTTTGTAGCATTCTTCACTTTTTGTCCCATTATTCACAGCAGTGGTAACAAATGTCTCCTTCTGACATACGCAAAGTAATAGAAATTCAACTCTCCCTTACTAACATTCTGAATTTTTACTTAAATACTGACAGCATGACAATATATATATATCTTTATCATGCTGACTTTTTAGATCCCAGTGGAATGTGTATATTTTATTTGTCATTTAATGAGCAAAATAGTCATCTGTTTTTGTTTCCAAGTGACTCATGAGCTCATATAAGATGCAATTTTGTATAGAGTGCTGCTTCATAAGAGAAGAAATGAAAGTGAACAGTCATTTTGGTTCATATAAACACATCATTCTAATAAGTTATTTCTGTTTGATACATACAGTCTTAACACTTTTATTGTATAATGTATCTTTTATTTATTTAAATAATTATATAATTTAAAACAGTGATACTGAAAAATAACATTCAGGCAAAAATGAAACTCTGTGTGCTCAGAACTATAGCTGATCCTGAAATCTAAGATTAATTTAACCAAACACCATCCTTGGGGACTTCAAATACCCCTCCATTAAGTGGAAGATGTATATATTCTCAATCATGTATGCCCAGAGATTTCTGGACATCATCAATACAAACTATCTGGACCACTTAGTTTGCATCCCAATGAGGGGTGATAAAATTATGGACTTAGTCCTCACCAATATCAGACACATCTGCTTCCTACCAATTGTAACTCGCTCCCTGGTCAAACTGGACCACAGATTAGCCACATCCATCTTAAGACCAAAGCTAGAAGCATCCTCCAATACTTTGGTATTCAAAAATTATGCCAAGTTTAATCTGCTGCATCTGAGTGATAACCTGGCCAAATTTCTGTTCTCCTACCAACTTGATGACCCCACTGCTCATCCAGAACCCTTTACTGTCAAATTCTATGCTCATGTGAATTGCTACAGAGATGCATCGGTCCCCATCCCAAGTAAATACAATTTAATTTCCAAATTAAAAAATAACCCCCTGTGGTGGAAGCCAGATATAAACAGTCTCTATAATAAAAGAAAAAAAAATATCACATGTAAAAATAAACGTAGCTCTCGAAACTGAAAAAAATGCTGTTTCTAAAATCAACAGGAAACTGCGGACTCTGATTAAATCAGCCAAAGCAAGACATGAGGTAAAATTGCCAGCCTTCCAAAGGACAACCACAAAGCCTTCCTTAACTATACTAAAACCCTTAGAAACAATGGCTGTGCAGAGCTAATATCAAATTATATTATACACTCTGACCAAGAGCACATAGCTAATCTACAAGTGGATAAATATAACTCTAACTTCACCCCCCCCTCTCCTCTCCTACATTCTCAGGTGTCATACTGGCATCTACATCTCCCTTTTAAATCTCAAATGAACAAGTCCTCAGAGCACTAACCAAAGCCAAGAATACTGCTTCTATGGGGCTGGATAACATACCAGGCTGCTTACTGGTCAACCTGAAACAGGACCTGTCAGACGCCCTAGAGTTGCTGTTCAGTGTCAGCCTCCAAACGGGCTTTGTTCTCAATGAATGAAGGACAGCAGCTGTCATCCCCTTACACAAAGGTGGGGTGTAAGAAGACCCAGGAAATTATAGACATAACTGTGATCAGACTCATCTGTTAGACTAACAAAAGGATCATTACAGAAGTAATGAATAAATAAACAGGTACCCTACAAATTGCTGACCAAAGCCAATTTGGATGTGTTAAGGGAAGATCCTGCCTACTTAATCTGGCTGACTTCTTTGAAAAGGTTAGTGAAGCAATGGATGAGGGAAAATCAGCACATACTGCATATCTAGATCTGATAAAGGTGTAGGACACCATCCAATACTCAGGTATCATAGATAAACCCAGTTACATGTTAATTCCTACGTAACTCACTGTATAACAAATTGGTTCACAAATGGAACCTAGGAAATTAGGATAGGTTGCTCTATCTCCTCCAAAAGATCAGTCAGTAGTGGTGTACACAAGGGCTCATTCCTTGGGCCACTTCTGTTTGGAATTTACTTATTGAAGGTCAAGGTTACTGTTCACAGTTCACTGTAAACTTGGTGCCATCAAAGACTCCCCAGAGGACACCAAGAGCCTCCTCAAGGGTCTTTGCAAACCAATTACTGGTGTCAAAACCAGGGACTAAAACTGGATGTCAAGACATATTTAATAATATCCTTCTTCAGTGAGCAAGACATCTTTTGTAAATATCATAGGTTCATAGGTGTGTACTAGGCTAATGGCCCTGAAGCCCTTACATGCCTAGCCCATAGAAGTGCCCTGGCATCATGCCACCCATCATTAGTTCCCAGTGTCTCTATCAAGTAGAGCCACTGCAGTGACCCCAGGAGTGAACTTTCTACTTCCTATCCACTCATCAAGATTTCTCTTGAAGAGGGCCAGTGAGGTGCTCTGCTTGACATGTATGGGAAGTCTATTCCAGACCATGGGCAGTCTCTGGGTTATGAACCTGCCCCTCCAGCATGTTCATAGGTTCATAGGTTGGTACTAGGCTATCGGCCCTAAGGCCTATGCAAGCCTAGCCATAACAATTCCCTGGAAATTTCTTCCCACAATATTTACTTCTCTGGGCCCCTGTCTAGCAGGGCGACTGACATGATCCCCGGGGTGAATTTCCTATCTCCCATTCCATCATCAAGGTTCCTTTTGAAGAGGGCCAATGAGGTGCTCTGCTTGACATGTATGGGCAGTCTATTCCAGAGTATGGGGAGTCTCTGGGTCAGGAACCTATCCCTCCAGCATGTTTTGTTCATTGTGATGATAAAGTTTAGATCCCTGGAGCGTGTGGCTCTGAGGGATTGGGATTTCTTTAAGTGGAGCATGTCTGACAGCTCAGGGTTTGACATGGCCTTGTATGTTAAGCAGAGATTACCTCTGAGTAGACAATATGCCACAGAGCATAGCTGGAGTTTTTTTAGACGGTCGGCATATGGCATCTACTTTAGGCCTGTGATTCTTTCAGTGAGGTATTTCTGTGGCCTTTCCAGCTGTTGCAGATGTCTTGTGAGGTACATACCAAATGGGGCATTATACTCTATAATGGGTCTAATGAGGGATGAGTACAGTGGGACAATGACCTCTTTTTTTCTGGATGAAAAGCCCTTAGTGATGAGGTGTGCCACATAGAAGGACTTCCTGACTGTTGTGGCGATGTGGTTATCGAAAGTGAGACCACTGTCCACTTGTGTCCCTAAGTCTCTCATCACACTTTCGATGTTTAGTGTCTTGCCACCTATGTGGTAGTTCATGGGTACATGTTTTTTTCCAAAGGGGGATAACTATACATTTCTTGGCATTAAGCTTCAGCCCATGGCTCTGGCACCAGGCATCTGTTTCTGTAAGGCCCTTTTGGAGAATATCCACATCCTTTGGGGATTCAATAATGGCTCCCAGTTTGCAGTCATCTGCAAACTTTGTTAGCCAGAGTCCCTTAGTGTTGGCCTGTACTTCAGAGAAGTAGATGCCAAACAAGAGTGGTCCCAGGACTGAACCCTGAGGTAGTCCACTTGTCACTTGTCTGGAGCTGGATTTGGAGTCAGCTACTTTTACAGGCTGGGTTCTGTCAGTAAGCCAGTTGGCAACCCATCGAGTGATGTAGGGATTTATGCCCAGCTTAGTAAGTTTATCTATGATTCCAGAGTGGGGGATGGTGTCGAAGGCCTTGGTGAGGTCCAGATAGGCTGTGTGGACTGCCTTACCCTCATCCACAGCTCTAGAGACCGATTCAAAGAAGTCAATCAGATTCAGGAGACAAGATCAGCCCTTCACAAACCCAAACTGGGTGGGGTCCAATGTTTGAAGGTTGCCAATGTCTTTGTTTATAAGTTCCATGATAATGCATTCCATGCCCTTGCAGATCAGGCTTGTCAGACTGATGGGATGGTAGTTCCCGGGATCCAAGGCGGATCCTCCCTTGTGGAGCGGGATAACTATAGCTGTACACCACTGAGTGGGCATGAAGCCTGAGGTGAGGCTATGATTAAACATGACACTTAGGTGGGGTGCCAGTTCATTTTGTAGTTCATGTAGTACACAGCCCGGGATGTCATCTGGTCCCATGGATGCTGTATTCTTAGCTTTGGAGAGTGCTATTTCTACCTGTGTGGCTGTGATTATCGGAATTTGGCAATCTTTTGGCATTGAGATGGGCCCTTTAGGGGGTGAGAGGGGGGTGAAGTTGACACTAAATCGATCTTCCAGGATATTGGCAATATCCTTGGGATCAGTATATTTAATGCCATTCTGTTGTAGCTCAGAGCAGATCTGAGCATTGCCATATAGAATCTTGACATAACTATAGAATGCCTTGTGGTTGTCTTTGGAATCTTTGGCAATTTTATTTTCGTAACTAGCTTTTGAGAATTTTATAAGGGATCTGGAATTTTCCTCTTTTCTGCAACAGTTTCTTCCTTCTGTTGTATAATTTGTTTATTGCAGGGGACCACCAGATTGGCTTCCTTTTTTTGGAGAAGAGCATCTTGGTTCTATTTGGGATGGCACGATTAAGGCACGTGTGGATGTGCTTGTACAGTGCCTTAGTGTAGGATTCTGCAGTTGAACTTCCAGATCCTGTCTGCATGGGTGTTGTGAAGTTTGTCTCTTCTGACTTCAGTAGCATGAAGTTGGCTTTGGAGAAGTTTTTTAAGGAGGTTTCCTTACTGGGGGGTGGGGGTGGGATGTGGATGTCAAGGGTGATTAGCTTATGGTCAGACCTGACCAATGAGGGGGTGACCACTGGTGTGGAGCATCTATCTCCCATGTTGGTAATGACCAGGTCTAGGATACTGGAGCCCCTGGTGGGACAATGGATTAGTTGATCCAGGGCATTGGAATTTATGAATTCCAAGAACTGTTGGGAAAAGGAGTTGGTACCCGAGTAGTTTTCCCAATTAATTGCAGGGTAGTTGAAATCACCCAGTATTAGGGTGTTTGGTTGTATCTTAATATTTTCCAGTATGTTTAGGAAGGTGTAGTGAGAATCTTGGGGTATGGTGGGGAATCTGTAGCAACCTACAATTTGGATTGCAGTCTTACCTAGTGTTAGTTGCACCTGGAGAATTTCAGATGCATTGTGTTGGGCAACTAGCCTGGTGGTGTGAATATCCTTGGTGAATATGGACACTCCTCCACCTTTAGTGTTTCGGTCTTGGTTTTGTGGCCGAAAAGTGTGGTAAGAATTGTAGCCTGGTATTGCAGGGGTGCTCTGTGGAGCCTTAAACCAGGTCTCAGTCATTGCCCAGATATTGATGTTCTCCATTTTTAGGAGTGACTCAAGAGAGTGCATTTTGATGTTTATACTTCTATCATTGAGTACCATTACCTTCAGATTTTGCATGCTTGTATCGGTTACGGTGGTGGTTTTATCCTTTGAACCTTGCCTAAAAAAAGGCACTATAGGGGTGGCAAGAGCTTTAGCCAGTAACCTGAATCCCAGGGGTGACAGGTGCAGACCATCTCTGTCAAAGCATCGTGGTTTGTCGATCATATCTTCCCAGGCAGACAAATACTGGATCCCCTTTGAATGACACCAGAAGCTTAGCCAATTGTTGAAGTCAATCATTTTATCCTTATACTGTGATATCATTCTGGGCGAAGGCAGGATGCTACTCAGGGCTAGGGTCATACCTGCCTGGGTCACATGATCCAAGAGCTCTTCCATGTCTCTTTTCATGTAGTCCAGGGAGGTACGTCTCAAGTCATTCACTCCAGAATGGACAATGACAGAGTCATATTTGTACTTGTCGTGGAGTGACTTGAGTGCATGTGTTATGTGGCGGATCCTGGCATCCGACAGGCAGCTGACTGTAATTTTCTCCTTGTTCAGCCTGGTGAGTGGGACATCAGTGTGCCTGACTATAGAGTCACCTATGACTAAAGTGTTGGGTACATTGTCTTGCCTTAAGGGCTGTTGTTGGGTGGCACACTGGTGTTGTGAGCTATGTGTCACTTTGGTTGTGACTGGTGTTTGCTTGTGTTTCAGCTTTGGAGGTCCTTGTTTCTTGGGCAGGTTAATATTAAGGGCCTCGGCATATGTGGGTTTAGTGTTGCTATGTGTGGGTGTTGATGGTGTGGGTTTTGAAGGGCTATGAGTTGCTAGAGGTGTAATGCAGGTGTTAGCCTTCTCCTTTTGACTGTCTAGCACAATCTCAACCGGAGAGAGCTTTGCTTCCAGTTTGGCTATGTAAGTGCATCTCTCACAGGTTGTAGTGTTGGCTGGTAGGAGGAGAGGATTGTCTGTGTACATGAGGCAGTTGCCGCATTGCCCCAGTATGCCCAGATTCACCAGGTGGACAGGAGAAATCACCGGAAGCTGACCCTTGGACATGCCTGTTTAGGTGCTTTTTTATAAAGTTTAAGAGCTGTTTTCCCTTACCTTTGCAATATACTTTGCAATTGTAGGCTGTTTAGTGCCTATGAGTAATTTCTCCTTATTGACAAGAAGACCTGAGTGCTTGTATCAGTTTCAGGCTTTCTAGTGCTTTCCAGCAGGTTCTAGAGCAAGTGCTAGTCACAGGGGTTAAGATTTTAGTGCTACTACTGAGAAACCAGCTAGTTTTAAGGGAAAATTTGAAGCGCAGACTTTCTGGCACCTGGAATAGTTTAACTGTAGCCTCGTAGTGCTGCACGATGTGAAAAATGTGCAAACACGCATTTTTAAGCCAGAAAGTTGAAAGGGATAGAAAGCAGCCCAAAAAGGTTAATAAAATTACAATTTCAGAGCTGGAAACCACTCCTCCAGCGTTAGATAGGCAGTACAATGCTCACCAGTCCCACTGGTAGGCAGTAGGACTTCCCTCTACCACAGCAAGGTCTGGATAGCTCTGAGCACAGAAAATAAAGTCCTGAGACAAGCAAAGCCTGGGATATGGACCGGCTAGAAAAGGTGAGAAACAAGCACACAAGATAGTATATATATATTTTTTGTTGAAATAGGCTAAACAATGCAATAATACAGTAAATAAACACAGAAAAAGCTAACACACGAGTGTGTAGTCCTAAACAGTAAATGCAATTAAAACTACAAAATTAGCAATTTAAAACTTTTTAAATGAAGCAAGGCAAGTGCACAACTGAAAAACGATTTAAGAGGCAGTAGCACAACAGAATAAGTAGCTAGTCTACATATACAGATAAGTCTATATATACAGAAAAGCAGCTAAAACACACAAACACTTCAGATGCAGTGCAACCTAGAGCACTTGAGTTGTAGCAATATTAAGGCAATTACAATTATAATAAATGCTCTAAAATATACTCTATAGTTCCAAAATGTTTGAGAAGCACAGTCAGAACATAAGGAAATTCAGGCAAAAAAAAAAAAATTTTTTTTTTTGAAAGGTAAAAAGAAACAGGAGACCTTATCAAATGTTCTCTCTGTATTAGGTAGAATGAGCTAATGACACTAGACTGGGAGGAGTGTCCCAGATCAGATTTACAGTAGGGGCGGGCAACTGCAAAGCCACCAAGTATAACAAGACACCAACAGGTTAGGGTGAGTGGGGATAAACCTATTAGCCTGCAAAGCACTACAGAAAGCCACAAAATGAAAGTTTTTAAACAGATAAAGATTTGTAAAGATACAGAATGCTTTTAACTGCAAACAAATCAGTTACCCGTGCAGATTACAATAAAAGTGTTATGTATAAATTGCTAGAAACAATAAACTGTATAAATAATCAAAAAAAAACAGGATACTTATATATCTCAGCTAAGAGTTGGAGTCAACACCTCTCATCCCCTCTGCTCAGTATGTATGTTCTGTTGATTGTGGTAATGTGGTTGAGGTCTCTGGAGCATGTGGTGCAGAGGGATTTGAATTTCTTTAGATGTAGCATTTCTAACAGAGCTGGGTCAGGCATGGCTCTGTAAGTCAAACAGAGATTGCCTCTTAGTAGACAATATGAGACAGAGAATAGCTGGAGTTTTTTGAATCTGTCCATGTAGGACATATATTTAAGGCCCAGGATCCTCTTTGTGTGGTACTTTTGTGGTCTTTCCAGCTATTGCATGTGACTACTGAGGTACATGTCAAATAGGACATTATACTCGATGACTGGCCTAATGAGGGAAGAGTAGAAAGAGATGATGACCTCTTTCTTCCTGGATGCAAAACCCTTGGTAATGAGATGTGCCACATAGAAGGACTTTCTGACCACAGTGGCAATGTGGTGGTCGAAGGAGAGGTTGCTGTCAACCTGTGTCCCCAGATCTCTTATAACGCCTTCAGTGTTCAGTGGGCTCCCATCAATGTGGTAATTTCCCAAAGGGATGACGATGCATTTTTTGGCATTAAGACCCCCATAAAAACACACTTTAGGTTGAGACTTTAGAAAACATATGCTTTTTGATTGTTATTAGAAACTGTGTAGATATATGCTACAGTCTATCATTAGTATTGGAAGTATCACCCAAACTTCCCATGCTCCAGTCCAAAGTCCTCTAGCAAAGACACTGTCACAATGGATAGGAAAACAGTTCTGAATATGTAGTCGTCCACAGCTGCAATCCTAAATATAACAATTACTTTACATTTGCTATTCGTATTAATGTTAGCAAAGACATAAGAAGCCCAAGATTGACATGAATTATTTTCAAACACTAAATGGAGGAAGCAATCCGCCAAGTCCATGGACTCAAAAGTAACATTGCAGTACTTTTCTTTCCCAATATAGATGAATGTGTGAAAGTCCTAAACAGTCAAGCATAATCAAAGAATAAGTTTGTCCCAGACTCCATATCGAAGTCTAGCAAATTAGAAATCCTCACCACTGGCAATGCAAAATTCTTAGTAAGCTTTTAAGCAGTCTCCAATTGAGAGCCTTTAACAGAAAACCTAGCCTTACTATTCACCTCAGCCACCACCTACCATCTAGGAATCAAGCAGACAGGAACAGATGGAAATGATGTCTCTTTATCATGTAACAACAGCTGTTTCTTGAATATACCACAACCAGGCTTCAGTTGTATTTTGCCCATAACTTTAGTCCACAAAGCTACCACAATAGAATCGCCCTCCTCAACATTCAACAAAGCAACATGCTTATCATCCTGAAAGCCATTAGATTTCAGTTCCATTATCTGTATGTTACCCACAGCAGTGGAAATAAAATGAGTATTTTGATCACCGCTCTACATACTGCAACCACTCTCCAGCCCATTGCAAAACTTTAGGGGTCCTTTGTTTACACAAAAGCATTATTTACGATATTATTTACAGATTTATATATTTAAATATCTATAATTTTATACAGTGTATACATTTCTATTTCCTTCCTTTACTGTTATACAATCATAATTATCTTACTTTCCTTTATTATTTTAACTTCTATCATCATTGCCCTTAATAGACCACAATTCCTTTTTCTATAAACATTATCTAATTTTCTGTAGTATTGTTGCTAGCATCCATTTTTCCATTAAACATAATTTCGTTTATCCTTCAATTCCAAAAAATCCATACAAAATAAAGTATCTTTTTGTCTATCCTTTTAACGTATTATTTACTTCTGTTCCTATAGCACCCATACTCAGTCATATCCATAGTTAGCTTTTCTATCTACTTTATCTCTTCAAAAAAAAAAAAGAAAGAAAACATCTTCACATAACTTTTTCCATAATTTAATTGCCCTTTACATTTCAAAAACATGCTCTGTAGTTTCTTTTATTCCACAAAATGTACATATTATTTCACTATTCTTTTGGTATGGCATATTCCATTTCATGCTTTATTTATCTCCAGCCTCCATAAAAAGTCTTGGAATTCGCCTGCTTTATTACACCATCCATTTCTTACTTTTATAGCTTAAATTTTTTCTTCGGTTAAATGTACCCATCGGTTAACTCAATAATAGTATAACATTTTATTTTTATCCCACAATTTTCTCTATTTATTTTTTCTTGGTAATATTTAACTTCTTCATTATTGTGTTCATTTTCTCTGTTACATCTTTTTATCATATCCCAAAATAATTCATATTTGCATAAGAACAACTTTACCACTTACCTTTCATTTTTTTCATTTTACCACTTTAACACTTTATACAAATTTAAAGAAGCAGATTAAACAACTAGGTTTATTAGCCCTAAACCTTCTTCTTTATTCAAATACAAAACCCCTCTTTTTATTGGATTCAGTCTTGAACCCCATATAAATGAAAAAAAACACCTGTAATAATTATTTTTCGTATATTGTTGGCTCGTGAATGCATTTGCTAAATATGCTATTTTCTCATTAAAATGGAATTTATTAAATAAACCTTTTTTTCATAATGATAATTTATTTGTTTTCCAAAAAGCACACATTCCTTTAATTCTGCTATTATTTTTCCCATCGGACTCTAATTACATTTTTCTTCTAAACTGTATACCTAGCACATACACTTCATTCATTGTAAAATATATTCCTCTTATCTTTACTACATCACCTAATTCTGTGGTTATTTATCTATTTATTTATTTAAATTCATGTCTATTACTTTTAAACATTCATATAAACATATTATTTCTTTTTTATCCAAACTTTATTTTTTTGCATTTACTGTGTCATCTGCATAAGTCTACATAACTGGAATTCTTGTTCCCGTCAGTCATTATATAACCTGAATTCTTCAGTGTAAGGTTTACCTCATGTACTACCACATTCATGACCAAAGCAAATAATATACAACTCATTAAACATCCCTGTCTCATACTAGTCATAATGTATACTTCTTTACTCAACCATCCATTTTCTAAAACTCTTACTCAGTTATTTTTACTGTATGCAGAAAATCATACTTTCCTGATTGGTTTCACTTATGTTATACTCCTTCATTATAGCCTATAAAATGTAATATAGTTTTGTATCAAATGCCTTATTAATGTCTCATATCATAAGCTTAACTTCTTCCTTTCTATTTAAAATATCATGCACAATTTCCCTTATTTAACCACTTTACCATTTCATTCCTGACACCCTTTTCTCTTTATACTATATAAACTGTATTCCATAATATTTTTCCATTTTACTTTCATTCTCCTATATATTATTTTCATAAACATATTATAATCCACATTATTCAAAACTATTGGTCTCCAGTGTTAATTTCATTTTTTTCTTTTTTATTTTTAGTATTCCACTACATAACTCTTTATACATAAAATCTTAACTTAACCATTCATTCAAAACCTTTAAGAAATAATATGTTCACCATTCTGTTAAATCTTTATACATTTCATATCCTGTCCCATCTGGTCCTGCAGCCAATTTCATATTAACTGACTGTCTTTCAGCAATACTTCGTGCTTCTGATATTATGACATCATCTATTTCAGTTTTATACACATCCCTTCTATATGCCCATACTTAACTTGCCTTATCTCATAACTTCTAACATTTTTTAACATCACTTCCTTTCTTTTTTGATTTCCTATCAAATAACAATTGAAATATCTTGCTCATATGTTCATAGGTCCATAGGTATTTACTAGGCTAAGAGACACAAGGACCATTTTAAGCCTAGCCATGCATCCCAAATCTCCAACAAGTTCTGCTACCATTGGTAAGTGTAAGCTGGAGCTTGGGAGATAAAACATTTAGAAGCAGGGACCTGGGAGATGAACCATTTACAGGTTTCCTATGGCCATTAGAGACATAGGTGCCAAGCCAGGGAATAATTTCCTGTTCCCCATTCAATTGTCCATGTTTTATACTTGAATTGGGTTATGAAGGAACTCTACTTCACATGGATGGGGAGCCTGTTTCAGAGACTGTGTGTGGAAACTGTGTTTATATCACAGGCATGGTTTAAGTCTTTAGAATGGGTACTTCTGGTGCTGTTTGTTTTGTGGATGTGCAGGAATTCCATCGGGGTGGGGTCTGGCAATGCCTTCTATGCCAGGCATAGATCTCCGCTCAACAGCCTGTAGGAGACAGAATACAGGGACTGGGCCTTGAAGCAGTCTACACAGGACATTTTATTTATTCTCTGTATTCTTTTAGTGAGGAACCTCCATGGAGGTGCAGTTTTAAAAATACTGTATTTTCATTTTTTCTGTTTCCTAATTGTGTGTTTCTGAACAGTGTGCTGTGTGTCTCTCTGCAGTTATTTTGCTATAAGAGTGGGTGACGTTATCACTTCTTTGTTATCTGATATTTAATAGCCTAGAGGGATTCCTCTGTACTTTAAGTGCTAGCCACAAAGTTTGAGAAATCATTTTATGCTCATCTCCTGAGAGACTTGCTTGGCTACAAACATCTGCATTACAAGCTGAAGCTAACTGAAACTTGCAGTAGTGAATTTTAGTCTTCTGTTAAGTACAAACTTGCAGTTTTAAAAGTACTGTATTTTCATTTTTTCTGTTTTCTAATTGTGTGTTTCTAAACAGTGTGCTGTCTGTCTCTCTGCAGTTAGTTCCCCACCCTCCCTCTGTGTTCATGTGTTGATATTAGTGTTGGTGGCTCTGGAATTGCCCACCCCTCCTGTAAGTCTGTATTAGAACACTCCTCCTGAGTCCATCTCATTTGCTCACTTAATTGAGTACAGTTAGATCATATTCTGAGTCTAGTGTTCACTCTACTTAATACAGAGAGAAGATTTGAGAAGGCCAGCCCACTTAAGTTCTTTCTTCCTCTATTCTTGCACTTAAAAAAAAAAAAATTTGCACTTTATTCATTTGCTTTTACTGCATTTGTGTTTCTTCCTACTTTATTTTGCTTTTCTTAAAAGTACTAAATTTTATTTATTCTGCTGCATTTATTACTGCTTGGTCGTAGCCTGATTAAATTGTAACTGTTATTCTAAGTCTTTTGGTTTAAGCACTTGGGCTTCATACAGGCTGTTTTACATTAAGAAGGTTTGTGGTCTGCACTGTTGTGGCAGGACAGGTAGCTTACATCCTTCTAAGCTGGGAATTGCTGATTGAAGTCCCAGTGTATGCTATTCTAAAAGTGTATTAGTTCTGGCTTAAGCACTTGGACTTCAGGCCAGCTATTCTACATTAAGAAGGTTTGTGGTCTGCACTCTTGTGGTAGGAGAGGCTGGATTCTGCCCTTCTGAGCTGGGAATTTCTGGTCACAGGCTTATTGTGACTGCTTATTTGAACTGTTTCTTTCTGAAATTGGTGCGCCTTGTTGTTGTAGCATAGACCTGATTCAGGCCTGCTGAATCTAGCTTTGTTTGTATAAATTGAGCACTGATCCAGGCCATCTTTTTTTGGAGAAGGTTCCTCTCCACCCTAGTAAGCAGGGGTGTGCAGTTACAACTTGTCTGATTGAAGATTGCTGGAACAGGGCTCAGTTTTGAGCTTTTTTCTGGTTAATCGGGTAACTTGTTTAAGTCAGATTGTTTGTTTTTTATTGTTTTATATATATATATATATATATATATATATATATATATATATATATATATATCTATATATGTATATATAAAATTGCACTTTATTCATCTGCTTTTTCTGTATTTGTGTTTTTTCCTACTTTATTACTGGGGCATTGACTACAACTCTGATCTGCGATATATAACAATAAGTATCTTTTTCTGTGCTTTTAAACTGTTTTTTTGAGTGTATCTGCTTTATTTTCTGAAAAAAAAAAAAAAAAAATATATATATATATATATATATATATATATATATATATATATACATATATATATATATATATATATATATATATATAAATATATATATATATATATATATATATATGCTTTCCACCTTTCTAAGCTAGTATAGTCCAGTTTTCAGGTTAGTGCTGAATTCAGGGATGTGTTACAAATCTCTGTGTTTGCCAATACCTTACTTGGATAGAAGGAAGTTTCTCTGTTCACCTGTGAGAGAGGGGAACTTTGAGCAGCGTATCTGTCCCTGGAGGAGTGGTTTCAGCCCAGAAATTAGTAGTTTATTGGCCATTTTGGGCTAATTTCTATCTCTTTCATTTCCCTGCTATAAATACCGTATTTGCCCGGTTTTGCATGCCGGGCAGCACCAGTTAGCTAGGGTAAAACTATTCACGGCTCCACAAAGTCTCCTCTTCAATTTTTCCCTTGGAATTAGACAAACTTTCATCTTAAGCACTCAAGCCATTCATTTCTCAGACCGGCACTTGCTCAAAACTTATAGCAAGCACTTATAAACCCTAGCACTAGACCCTCCTGTACTGTACAGGAGGACAAGGGTCTCTATTCGACCTTACCAGCCATCCAGTAAAACAGTTCACTGTAACTATCCAGGCATGTCCAAAGGGCAGTTTCAGGTGTACTCTCCAGTCCAACTGGTGAATCTGGGCATTTTGAGTCTATGTTACAACTGCCTCATGTACACAGACAACCCCCTCCTCCTACGACCAAACACTAATACATGCGAGAGATGCAGTTATACAGCCAAACTAGAGGCTAAGCTCTCTCAACCCAAGACTGGATCAGACAGTCAAGTGGAGAAGGGAAATGCTTGCATCACACTACCAGTCTTACATAGACCCATTAAACCAGCACTGGCAAAAAACACACATAAATACATGAAAACATACTCGGAGGCTGTAAATAAAAATCTGCAAAACCAACAGAGACCTCCAAAGCAAACATCCAAGCAACCTCCACCCCCCAACACAAACCATGAAACACATACTTCACAAAACCAGTGTGCCATGCAATCACAGCCCTTAAGGCAAAATAACATACCCAACATACTAGTAATAGGTGACTCTATAGTCAGGCAAACTGACGTCCCACTCACTAGGCCGAATAAGGAAAAGGTTACTGTTAGCTGCCTGTTGGGTGCCAGGATCCGCCACATAACACAAGCTCTCAGGTCACTCCAGAACAAGTACAAATATGACTCTGTCATTGTCCATGTTGGTGTGAATGACCTGAGCCGTACCTCCCTGGACTACATGAAGAGAGACATGGAAGAGCTCCCTAATCACCTAGCCCAGGCCTGTATGACCCTGTCCCTGAGTAGCATCCTACCCTCAACAAGAATAATACCACGGTATAAAGAAAAAATTCTCAATTTCAACAATTGGCTAAATTTCTGGTGTCATTAAAAGGGGATCCAGTGTCTGTTTGCCTGGAATGACATGAACGACAAGCCACACTGCTTTTCTAGAGATGACTTGCACCTGTCACCCTTAGGCTTTTGAATACTGACCAAGGCTCTTGCCACCCCTATAGTGCCTTTTTTAGGCAAGGCTCAAAAGACAAACCCACCTCCGTAAATAGCACAAGTAAGAAAAAACTGAGGGTAATGCTACTCAATGCCAAAAGTCTAAACCTCAAAATGCACACACTCGAGGCACTCCTCAGTATGGAAAAAATCGATATATGCGCAGTAACAGAAACCTGGTTTAAGGCTCTAGAGAGCACCCCAGCACTACCAGGCTACAACTCATACCGTACATTTCAGCCACAGATCCCAAACCGAAATACAAAAGGTGGGGGCGTATCCATATTCATCAAGGATACCCACACCTCCAGGTTAGTGGCACAGCATGATGCTTCAGAGATCATCCACGTGCAACTAACAATGAGAAAAACTGCAATTCAATTGTAGCTTGCTACAGATCACCCACCATATCCCAGGACCCCCATTCCGTGTTTCTGGAAACAGTGAGAAACATAAAGGTCCTACCAAGCACCCTAATATTAGGTGATTTCAATTACCCAAATATTAACTGGGAGAACTACTCAAGTACTAACTCCCTTACCCAGCTTTTCCTAGAATTTATAAACTCAAATGCCCTGGTTCAACTGGTCAACACCCCCACCAGAGGTGACAACATATTGGACCTGGTCATCACCAACATGGGCAACCGGTGTTATACACCAGAGGTCAACCACTCACTGGTTAGATCTAACCATAAACAAATCACTTTGGATATCCATATTCTGCCCCCACCCCCGGACAAGAAAACCACTGTGAAAAACTTTTCAAAAGCAAACTTCACATTACTTAAGACCGAGGTGGAAAGTTTCAAAGCCCCCATGCTGAAGGATAAGACTGTCCAAGCTGCAAAATCCTTTACTAATGCATTCTACGGGCAACTACAAGAATGCATGGACCATGCCATCCCGAGCAAAACCAAGACTCACTCCTCAAAGAAAAGGAAACCAGTCTGGTGGACTCCTGCCATAAACAAGCTATACAATAGAAGGAGGAAACTAGTACAGAAAAGAGTAAAATCCCAAGAAGGGAAGACATCCCTTATCAGTATCAGCAAGAAATTACGATCCCTCATAAAATCATCCAAGGCGAGCGTTGAAAGAAAAATTGTCAAGGCATTCTTTAGCTATGTCAAGAATCTAAGTGGCAATGCTCAAATTTGCTCAGAGTTAGTGCAGAATGGCACAAAATACACTGAACCGACCAATATCGCCAACATCCTGGCAGACAGGTTCAGAGCAAACTTCACCCCCCCTCTCACCCCCAAAAGGGCCCATAACCATACCAGAAGAATTTAGAGTCACTGAAATCACAGACACTCAGGTTAAAACAGCCCTCTCCAAAGCCAAAAACACAGCATCAATGGAACCAGACAGTGTCCCAGGCTGCGTCCTATACAAGCTCAAAGATGAACTAACCCCTCACCTAAACAAACTGTTCAAACTCAGCCTCTCCACAGGCTACATACCCATAGAGTGGTGCACAGCAATGGTTATTCTGCTCCACAAAGGTGTAGCCACAACAGACCCCAGGAACTATCACCCTATAAGCCTGACTAGCTTGGTCTGCAAGGCTATGGAGTGCATCATCATGGAACTCATTAACAGAGACATTGGGAACCTTGAAACACTGGACCCTACCCAGTTTGGCTTTGTTAAGGGCAGATCATGCCTCCTAAACCTGGTGGACTTCTTTGAGACAGTTACCAAGGCTATAGACAAGGGAAAGGTGGTACACACAGCCTACCTAGACCTCGTTAAGGCCTTCAGCACCATTCCCCATTCTGGTATTATAGACAAGCTCACCAGCCTGAACATAAACCCCTACGTCACAAGAAGGGTTGCCAGCTGGCTCACCGACAGAACCCACATGGTGAGAGTTGCAGGAGCTAGGTCCAACTCTAAACCAGTTACAAGTGGCATTCCCCAGGGCTCAGTCCTAGGACCCCTTCTGTTCGGCATATACTTCTCAGAGGTACAGGCAAGCACAGGAGGATATGGCTGACCAAGTTCGCAGACAACTGCAAACTAGTGGCTATAATTGACTCTCCAGCTGACACAGACATACTCCAAAAGGGTCTCACTGAGGCGGATACCTGGTGTCAAAATCATGATCTCAAGCTAAATGCCAAAAAATGCATAGTCATCCCCTTTGGAAAAAACAAAGTACCCACAAACTACCACATAGGTGGTAGTCCTCCAAATATGGAAGACGAAATAAGGGATCTGGGGATCCAAGTAGATAGTAATCTCACCTTTGATAATCACATTGTCAAAAAATCCTTCTACATGGCCCACCTAATCACAAAAGGGTTTGCATCCAGATCAAAAGAGGTCATTGTGCCCCTCTACTCATCACTCATCAGACCCATCATAGAGTACAATGCCCCATTTGGGATGTACCTTACAAGACACCTGCAACAGCTGAAAAGACCACAGAAGTACCTGACCAAGAGGATCACTGGCCTCAACCAGATGTTCTATGCAGCTCGACTGAAGAAACTCCAGTTGTACTCGGTTGCATACCGCCTACTCAGAGGTGATCTCTGCCTGACATACAAGGCCATGTCCAACCCAGAATTGATGGACATGCTCCACCTAAAGAAAACCTTATCCCCTTGAGCCGCATGCTCTAGGGATCTAAACCTCACCACAACAATAAATAGGACATGCTGGAGGGATAGATTCCTGTCCCATAGACTTCCCATGCTTTGGAACAAGATCCCAATCTACATTAGGCAGAGTTCCTCACTAACACTCTTCAAAAGAAACCTTGACGAGTGGATGGGAAACAGAAAGTTTACCTCGGGGATCACTTCAGTGGCTCTGCTGGACAGAGGCACAGGGATCTAATCTAAGGGGGTGGCAAAAGCCAACACATTCTGGCTAGGCTTATAAATGCCTTCGGGCAGATAGCCTAGTACCAACCTATGAAACTATGAACCTATGAGGTTCCATTTGTTGGATAAACCTGGTTAGGTATACACAAAAGGGGGCATTGTACTCAGTGATAGGACTGATGAATGCCGAATACAGCTCACCCAGACTCTGCCACAACTTGCTGTGAAGTTAAGGTTAGTTTGCTTTTGCTTTCTTGTATTTTGTTTTACTTTATTGCCTTCTTCTATTTTGTATATTGCCTTTTGTTTTCTTTACATTGTGTTTTACTTGCATTCTGTTTTTAAGTGCATATTAAAACTAGGAAAGAGGCCACACCTGTGTCCCTTGTGAATCACACAGAAATTAGAACAGGTCAAATAAGGGGTCACACAGAAGTTAGAACAGGTCAATTAAGGATAAGTATATGTGAACTACGGGTAGAGCTAGGAACTAAACCTTCTATTTAAAGGGTAAAATAAAAAAATTTCAGAGCTTTGTTGGAAAAGCTCACCCAGACTCTACCACAACTTGCTGTGGGGGAAAAAGGTTAATTTGCTTTTGTTTTCTTGTATTTTGTATTACTTTATTGCCTTCTTCTATTTTGTGTATTGTGATTTTTTTACACTGTGTTTTACTTTTATTCTGCTTTTAATTGCATATTAAAACTAGGAAAGAGACCACAGCTGTGTCTCTTGTGAGTCACAAAGAACTTTTTTCCCACCCTACTACTGTGGTGCTGTTGTGTTCTGAAAGTCAACTGTCTTCCTAGGTGTCTACCCGTTATGTTAATTTGACCACATATTTCCTTCCCTCTCCCCTTTCACTGGCTGTTGTAAGTAAGCACAAAATTATCATTTTATGAAATTACTCCCCTTCAACTATTTAAATTTATTGGCCATCCCATTATATTCCATAGAAACACAATACAAGTGCCCTCCCCCTTTCAATCTATCTTGTTCTTTTAAAAGTAGTGACTCTTCTCTTAGACAGCTAAAGCTGTCATAGGTTCATAGGTTCATAGATTAGTACTAGGCTAACTGCCCTTGTGAGCCATTTTAAGCCTAGCCAATTATCCCGTGTGAGACTCAAACCCTGCACCTTGTGTTTGTAAGTCAAACACCTTAACCATTAGGCCACCCTCCCAACCCATATCTAACTGCTTAGTACACACTGCTTTGCTTAGGACATTAACCCATTTTTCCATCTTACCTTTAAAATGTACAATGTCTATTGCAAGATAACCAATTATTGGAGAGCTCACATTCTGCCTCTCAGAAGTCATCTTGGGATTACTGCTTCTGTTTTCTCCTGGTTAGAGAAGCAGCACAGGGACATTATTTCTTGGAGATTGCTGATTAGTGGAATGCCTGATAATGTTGTCATTGGTGACAACTTGTAATTTGTGCTTATATTCTGCTCCTGGTAAAAGAAGGAGCACAGTGCATTCATTTCTGTTTCTCACTGGGAAGTGAGTGTCTGTGCTTGATGTTCCTTATTGGTCTGGTTGCTATTCAAGGAATCTACCAGAAAAAGGCTATAACAAGCCTACAGACCCTTGCATCATCTAGGACAAGACTGTGGGTCAGCAAACAGGCTGTGGCCTGCTTTTCATTTTGGGACTGGTGCTAATGTTTTTCTTCTGGTGAGAAAAGAAGCAAAGGAGCATTGTATCCCAGCAGCCTGAACCTGTGGTGAGACCAACACTAGTAGTAGCCAGGCAGTAGCCATATATGCAACTCCCCTCTTTTGGCTCTGACACCAGTTGTTTGTCTGTGTCAACCCTTCTTGGAGAACATTTATGTCAGTGTAGGATAGAATGACAGCTAATTTGCAATCATCTGCAAATTTAGTCAGCCAAAAACCACTGACATTGACCTTGACGTCTGAGAAGGAAATGCCAAAAAGGAGTGGTCCAAGGACCAATCCCTGAGGTACTCTGCTTGCGACTGGTCTCTTTGTAGAGGTGGAATCCCCAGTTCTAACTTCCTGGGTCCTGTCTATGAGCCAGTTGTCTACCTACTCGGTGACATACAGGTTTGTACCTAACCTCCTGAGTTTGTCAATAATGCCCAAGTGGGGTATTGTGTCAAATGCCTTGGCCAGGTCAAGGTAGGCAGTGTGAACCATTTTGCCCTCATACATTGCCTTGGTGACCTTGTCAAAGAAGTCCAGCAGGTTAAGTAGGCATGACCTGACCTTGATGAAAACAAACTGGGCTGGGTCAAGTGTCTGGAGGTTTCCTGTGTCATTATTGATCATTTCCATGATAATTCTTTCTATGGCTTTGCATATAAGACTAGGGTTTGTAGTTTCCAGGGTCTGTAGTTGCCCCCTTTGTCATTATAATATTCATATTTATTACTACATAATTCAAAATCATATGAAATAATTAGTCCCTTTCTTTACCTGTAATATAAGTATATAATGCTGTAATTCAATGTACTTGTTCTTTCCATCTTAAATTTACAATAGTTAATCTTAACATCAATACTAATGTTACATCTAATATTTTCACAGATTTTTTGCATAGTATCAGTATGCCAGAACTTTGTTCATTTCCCAAATTCTTGATTATTTCCCCCAGAGCTTCTCTGTTTGTGTTCTTACTTCTTTGTTCAAAATCTTACATCTTCTAATACCATTACATCTGTGTTACACTCATTGTACCATCCCAGAACTCCTATTCTTCTTAACTGTATTCTTAATACTATTTACATTTACACAAAGTGCTCTAAAGTTAGTTTCCCTTTTTCCTAACTTCCTAGATATTTTCTTATTCCGAAATATTTCCACAATCTTTTTACTAACTTACCCATTTTTTTTTTCATTTTCTCTTTCATACTTATCCCTTAAAACCTTATTTTCCTATCTTTTACTATTTTATTGATACATTTTTTCTTCCTTTTACCATTTTCCAATTTATATTACCTTCATCCCTTTTTAGAACCTTCTTCTATGTCATCTTCTTTGTCTTCCTTTCTCTTCCTTTTCCTAATTGTTGTTCATCTTCGCATTCTACTGCCACTACTTCTTCTCATTTTTTCTCTTTTTTCATTTTTGTCTCCTTCATATTTATCCATGTTATAATCCATCCATAAATGCCTACATTTATAACATTTCAATTCATATTTTTTCCTACATACATAGCATTTCTTTTTAACATGGTTGCTTACTAGATGATCATCCTTTCTACAGAAAATAACGTTTTTGGTTGACCACAATATTTCGCTACACCCTTATTTCTTTCAATATTTATCATCCTAGGAATATGTAAAAGTTTATCCTTTTCTATTTTTAACACAATATTACAGTCCCATCCAGCTGTCCATGAACCCCTGTTGTCACAGACTTTTGCAATGTTCACAACTTACATATTTTACTTTACTATCTTTTCAAAGTCTTTCTTTCTGCTTCAGTTTGAAATTTCATATGTATTTTCTTTTTTATTTCCCTGTTAAATGTTTTGACCACATAAAAGTTCCAGGGATTGCAGTTATTTTTTTTTTCATATTCCCACAAAAATTGTACATAGCATACAGTCTCAAAAACAATGTCGCAACATGTCTGTTTACAGAATAAAAGCTCATACCTTTTGTGCTTTTATACCAAGCGGAATCATTAAGTTGTCCCAAACATCACACCTGTCCAGTTCTTTCCCTTTATTTTAATTCTGAGCAAATACTTCCTCCTTGTGTTAACTTCTATTTTCTTCTGCTATGCTCTCTCTCTTCCTCCACCTTCCTTCATTGTTTCCACGTATGACCTCTTCCCCTTGCTGTCTCCCTTCAAGATAGAATCAGCTTCCTCATTCTGGGTCTTGTCATTATACTTAATAAATCATCCTACAACCCTCCCATCTGAAGGGTTTTAATTATACTTCCTTCATTTATTGTTTCTTCCTTCTCAGATTCAGCACACAAGTTTTGCTGAAATACATCTTCTGAATCCTGTGCATACTCCCTTACACCATCTACAGTGCTGCCATTCATCTCTGTACCTTACACCATCTTCTCCACTTTGTGTGCCATCCTCCCAACCACCACTGCACTAAGAAGGGCACATACATGTTCCAAAAAGAGTAAGTGAAATTCCCTGATAGCCTCACCAGATTTCCTCTACTACCACCTCAGGTCTACTGTGAAAAAAGGCTAATTACCTAATGGGACTAACCCAGTTAACAAAGGATAAATAAATTAAAATAAAATAAAAAAGTGTGTGTGTGTGTGTGTGTGTGTGTGTGTGTGTGTGTGTGTGTGTGTGTGTGTGTGTGTGTGTGTGTGTGTGTTTTACATAATGTAAGGCAAGTGTTTATATTAAATGAAGAACACTGTTTCTTAACACATTAAGAAAGGTGAAAGGTAAGTTAAAAGAAGAGGAGGATGTCAGAGTTTAATTAGTGGTTTTAACAAGCTATGACTTTGCTTCTACAAGAGGTATACAGTTTTGGGAAAGGATCTTTAAAGAAAAGGATTGTTTTTATTCTACCATGGCAATATATTTTGATAATGAAGGACATATTATTCATTCAGGGATTTCTGATCACAAAGCATATGGATGTAAACTATTTTGAACTTGGGCTGTTTAAAACAAGACTAGAACTGTTTCAGGAAGAGTCTATGAAGAACTATTTAGTGAGGCTGTTGGATGATCATTTTTTTCTAAGGTGGACTTATTCATCATAAACTGTGTGGTGTCAGAGGTTGAAAGCAAATGTAATAAGTAAATGTAACTAGAGATGGAACACTGTGAAGGAAAACTAGTGGAAATTGCATGATGTGTTATTACAGGAAAATAACGTTGCTCCTGAGAAAAGAAGTTCTGTGATATGTAAATTATTCTATCAGGGTTAAAATGCTTGGATACCATGTTACGTAGGAGACTAAAAAGTATGGCAGCAGGAAAAGAAAATAAGAATTACCATAAGGGCTGAGGAAACTTGATAAGGAAATATACAGATAGATAGGTGGATGGATAGATAGATAGATAGATAGATAGATAGATAGATAGATAGATAGATAGATAGATAGATAGATAGATAGATAGATATAAATATGATGTTATATACCTGGTAGAAAGTTTTGTGACAGGATTATCAGACAAGTTACAAAAAGTTTATGAATTTCATAAGAAAAAGTTTAGGGAAAGTTAGCATTCTTTAAAGGCCATATTTCAGACAATAAGTTTATAAATGTGGAATATCAAACACTATAAAAGCCATTTCCATACTAGAAGTGAAGCTGGTTTGGAAAATAGTTAAGACATGAGACTGTCATACAAGAGGATGTATCCCTTAACAGTTTTATACACTGAAATATCAAACCATTGAAATGTTTTGTAGTAGTTTTGAGACTGTCATACAAGAGGATGTATCCCTTAACAGTTTTATACACTGAAATAACAAACTATTGAAATGTTTTGTAGTAGTTATGAGACTGTCATACAAGAGGATGTATCCCTTAACAGTTTTATACACTGAAATAACAAACCATTGAAATGTTTCATAGTAGTTTTTAATGAGTGGCTAATGCAGGTTTTTAAAGGTGACAAAATGCAGATATTTGACTGCTTTAAACTTGATTAGAATGGAAGCAATAAAAATTAATTATTGTGACTGAAACTGATAGTATTAGTTATGTCTCTAACTTTTTATCATTGTTATTACAGAAGCAAATTCATAGCTTGGTTAAAAAATTGCCCCCACCCCCACCCCCATTCAGGTTGTGGAGAGTGGAAAAATAACTTGGGTCTCTCTATCACTATCAGATGTATTTTAATAGAATATCAACATAGAAAAAGTATTTTTAATATATCATGAGTCATTAATGAAAATTGTAGCAAATGTTAGCTTGAGGGTAAAATTTGCATTTTATTTAACTAAAACTTATATTGGAGTAAAGGTATGACCTATGGTTGAATGTTGCCTGTAATCCAATAGCATTATATGCATTGTGGTGTCCAACATGGCTTCCTACTGTATCATGCTCTGTTTGGAGTCTACATGCCTAGCGTGGTAAGCAAACGTCAAATGGGAGATTAGTTTGCTAACAGAATCTTACTCTCTGTCTTATCATAAGCAGATGACATTTTGTTTGATGTTGTCCATGTTGATCAATTTTATTTGTCATTAACTTGAATTCATCAGCATTTGAGATTTTGTTTTGGGTTAAGTGTGAACCCTTCTATGAGTACGGGATTTGGCCTAACAGACAGTTGGATAACATTAGTGTTTTTTTGAGGGCCAACTTTAGTAGATCGACATTTTACTGACCTGACTTTTCATATCGCTGAGATGAAAGGATAGAAAAAAACACAAAAGACTGACATCCAGAACACCGACTTTCCACTCCAGGTAAGTAAACACTTGGCCATCCTGTTGAACTTTGTCCCTTACCCGGTGCAGTCTTGGAGTTGGTATATTTAGTTAGGGGGGGTGTGGGTGGGTTTACTTTTCTTTGGTTTTATATTTTTTTTCAGGATGGCCAAGCGGTTACTTACCTGGAGTGGTAAGTCAGTGTTCTGGATGTCGATCTTCTGCGCTGATCAGTCCTTTCATCTCTGTGATGTAAAAGTCGGGTAAGTGGACTGTCGGTGTAGTGAAGTAGATCCTTTTCTGATTCAAAGTTTGAGGTGTTAGGAATATAGTTTGGGTATGTATACACCATACATCACATAACACACATACCATTCCACCCACAGCACACAAACCACACAACTCTGCACTACATATAAGTAGGGGGGCCAGCCCCCCTGCACCCCCCCATGTGGGGAGCTGCACCCCCCACACCCCCTACTTATATATACCAACTCCGAGACTGCACATTAAACAAAAAATAATAAACTCACACCACAGCATTCTACACCCGCTCGCGCACAAATACACATCACACAGACACCAACAAATCCAACACTCACACTCATACTTACACCTCCCTACCCTTACCCAGACATACAACATACAAAAACACACACAAACACTCACTCACCTTCAATTTTAGACACCATACCAGCCAAACACTTCACACAACGTACCAGAAATGCATAAGCACAAATTCAAGATATTCAAATTCGCTCTTATGCACTTTCGGCATTCTGCATTTTCACCCAAAATTTGAGATTTCAGCATTTCGAGATTATGAAGTGAAATATATATATATATATATATATATATATATATATATATATATATACACACACACACACGCACACACACACACACACACACACACACACACACACACACACACACACACACACACACACACACACACACTCACACACACACACACACACACACACACACACACACACACACACACACACACACACACACACACAAGTAGCCTACACATATATACCCTAGGATATGTCTCTGTTAGGTTTACCTTGCTTCATGATAAGGGTCATAGTACTAATCCATGGGGTAAGTTTATGCGAACTTATTGAATCATCAAGAGTAAACTTCAAGTTCAAGGAGGCTAAATAGTTTTAACATGTTAGTCAAGCTAGTTCCAGAGGTAGATAATCATATTGTACTGAATGTATACCTCTGAGAAGTCCTATGCTGACAAACATTTTACCCCCCCCCCCCCATAATGACATCAGTTAATAAACCAGCTGCTGAACTCAATTATTTTTGCTTCAGATTCTGGCATAATTTTCAGAGAAGACAAGGTGTTGCTCAAGCAAGTGTATTAGCTATGTCCGGCACAAGCATGTGGAGCTCATTTATATCTGTCTGCATCCCCCTAAGTCAGAGTATCAAAGTTCAGTCGACCAATGAGGGTAAGGGAATGCATACACACATGGTGTGTAAGGCACTAACAGCCCTGAATTATGGAGCTAGAGAGATAGCTAACTGTGGTTCTGTCATTGCGCAATCTCGTATGGGGAGCATCAGTGTGCTGAAGTATGGAGCCATCTGTTATTAATGCATCACCATGTGCAGCTACAGCCTCCTGTGTCCTTATGGGAGTAGGCATGAAACCATGGTGACTCACTTTAGCCGTAACAGAATGTGCAAATGAAGATGTGTTATAGTCAGAAGTATTATGTTACCAGGATTTGTTCAAATGAGGTCACTGCAGCTTGGTAATACCACTGCAGTAAATGGGGGTGTGTTATTAGGTGGCACTGTTGTAGTTTTATGATTATTAGATTATTAATTGTAAAAAGTCTGTGGTGTGATTAAGTGCAAAAACTGAATGATGTAGAAGGATAAGAGATTAAATGTCTTTTTGTAACTTTTTAACATACATAATTATTGTACATGCTCTAGGGTTTCTTTCAGTGTCTACATTGTTCTTGATTGTTGTATTGGTTTATGTACCTCTGTTTAATAAAACATTTGTGAAGAGAAATAATAATTGCACATGGTCAATATGCCCAGTCTTAAAATTTAATATTTGACATTATATAATTAATATAATGCTTGCCTTATGTGAGACGTATGGCGAAATTTAGCCATAACTTCTCTGTGCCTCTGGATGAGATTTGGCTATATGGGGTTAAACTCCAGCATAATTCGTACCTCTGGCAGAAAGTAGCGCTGTAATTTATATTGCAGTCTAACAACATATCCAGTGATCTGACCGTTTTCATATTTGATTTTCTTTATATCTAATCCTTTTGCAATATTTGACAATAACTACTTTTTTGCATGTCTGTCTGCATCTTCTCAATCCCAATTGCTTCACCTAGGTTTGAAAATCTAAGTAGGCTGAAGAGGGAATTACAATTAGGTAATGTTTCTTAAATCCAAGACATGGAAATATACCATTTTATGTGTGTCTAGCAAAGTGTACCTGGAATTTCAAAGACATGAACAAATGGAGTAGTGTTACAAGTAACATAAAAATATTCTGTAACTATATTTAAACTGAATTTCAAAATTCCAAATCATTGTACTAGGCTAGAGATGGCATGCCTGTAGGATTTTAGGTATATCCCATTTTAAAAACAGGTAGAAATAATATATAGAAATTCAAGACATGAATACAGGTAAGTTGCGACATCAAAGCCTAGTCTTATTTCCAACAATTCTTGTAATCTCTGGCTTAAGGTATCTATGCATAGGGCTAGGAACCCTTTGTCTGTGCCGTCCATTTTCAGACTGTGTCACAGTTTATTGCCTATACTGTATCTACATGACATTAAAGCCACAAAGCTTCTGTACAGCCTTACAACACTATCTTTAACAATCCCCTTCTGTCTCTCAGATATTTTTGTATTTGCTAACTAGAAGAACTCTGTGAGCGTATTGCAAATATTTCATGTTCTCACTTGACCCAATAGTAATTAAGCTGCATAGTATATACACAGTAAAATCCCTTTACAGAACATTACACTTTGCCAGTGCAGTATACACCCACCTAACGTATAATATACCAACATTAAACCAATTTTCTAAAAATCGCTATCCTCTTGTACCCTGTTTATTTTAATGAAACATAGAATGTTTTTATTGCAGCATCTGTGTCTTGCCTGCCTTCCATGAGATGCATGTTAAATTCTCTTTTTTTAATGTGAGGTGCATCCATAGTCCTGCATTCACCACAGAGTCCTTAGACTTTTTTTGCTTTATATGTGTAATGCTGAGATGTTTCCTCCCAAGTCTAAAACAATTCTTTTTTTTTTCAGATGAAACTGCGTCATATATATTTTTGTTATTTTAGATTAATCTGTATCACAGTTTTGTGCTTTTAACATGTCTCCATGTGCATTTCATGGTCCTAATAAGTTGAACCCTCCACCCCAAGCTCATACATGCACATATTTAGTATAATCCCTTGTTTATAGGTTCATAGGTTCATAGGCTGGTACTAGGCTATCGGCCCTAGGGCCTATGCAAACCTAGACATAACAATTCCCAATTCCCTGGATATTTCTTCCCACAATATTTACTTCTCTGGGCCTCTGTCTAGCAGGGCAACTGACATGATCCCCGGGGTGAATTTCCTATCTGCCATCCAATCATCAAGGTTCCTTTTGAAGAGGGCCAATGAGGCGCTCTGCTTGACATGTATGGGCCGTCTATTCCAGAGTATGGGGAGTCTCTGGGTCAGGAATCTACCCCTCCAGCATGTTTTGTTCATTGTGATGACAAGGTTTAGATCCCTGGTATATGTCTGTTTTGTGTTGTGGCCTGTCAATTAAGTGAAATATATTATACCTTTGTACTATGTTTTGTAAAAAAGTTTTGTGAGTGTTTTATTCATCACACAAGCATACCCATATGTCACATTTACATATATTTCTGAATTATTTCACTGGGATTTCTGCTTCTCATTCAGTTCATTGTAAATTAGTTTTGGTTTTCTATAGGTTTTACGATAAGATCATCATGTTCATCAACTGTACCACAGTTATAAGGGAGATTTAATTAATTTTTTAAATATTTTTAATGTTTTTGTTAATTTTTATATTTTATAATGCTTTTGTTGATTTTGTTGTAATATCCTACTGGTGTAAAGATGCTCTGTTCTAATTGGTTAGATATGGTTATAGCTTGCTTTTCATTTATGTATTTATTTATTTTTATTTATTTACTTATTTATTATTTATTTTTTTTGTTTTGTTTTGTTTTTGTAAGTTCACTTACATTTTATTAGTTTTCAGTTTCAGTATGTTGGATTGCCACTTGTGTGGGCATTGCTAGTGCGTCTAGTTTCTCTTTCTTTCTCCTTGTGTAACTGGGATTGAGTTAAGGTGATTAATGATGTGAGGAAAGTGATGATAAATGACTGATGATATGAGTAGAGTAGTGATAACAAAGTTTCAAAATAAATTATACTCAGGCTTAGAAAAACATTTTGCCAATTCTGTCTCATCATTTTATCAGTGTGTGCATGTGCATGTGTATGTGTGTTTGACTGTGTATGCGTTTGGTAGGTCTGAGAGATAGACAAACCACTGAGGCACATTACTGTTTATTTATTTGTTTTAACCATATTTATCTTATTAAAATATTGTATTTGTGGAGCATGTCTTCTGTTCTCATTAGTTTGTTTATGCTTATCGTGTATGTAAGAGACAAAGATATTAAAATAATTAAATTAAATTAAAGATATTAAAACAAAGATATAAAAAGGGCAGCGCAGTGGTGCAGCAGTTAATGCTGTCGCCTCACAGCAAGAGGTTCTCCAGTTTGATTCTCGGCTGGGGTGCCTTCTGTGCGGAGTTTGCATGTTCTCCCTGCGTTCGCGTGGGTTTCCTCCGGGTACTCCGGTTTCCTCCCACATTCTAAAGACATGCTTCTGGAGCATTTCTCCCCGTGGCCTCTGCTGAAAACAGGATCTGTGGAACCTAGTCGGACTTTCCCTGTCAACAAATGTTAAGTAAATAAATAAAATAAAAAAAGATGATGATTATAAATATGTAGCTCATTTGCTGGCTGCTTCAATAGTTTAGTAGTAGAACATACAGCGTAGTAATCCTAAGGTCTAGGTTTGAGTCCAAGTTAAGGATGCAGCTTCGTTTAATGCTGTGTTTCTGGGCTTTGGCCACTGTCCTTGCCTCCTGTAACATTTAATTAATATGACCTTTTGTTTGAGCTCCAGTTAAGAGAGCATGTTGATATAGTTTCTGCTTTCCACGCTTTGCCTGATTACTTGATGTGTCCGTAAGTGTGTGTGTGTGTGTGTGTGTGTGTGTGTGTGTGTGTGTGTGTGTGTGTGTGTGTGTGTTTGTGTGTGAGACTGCATGTGTTGTGTGTGCATATCTCATATACACTGACAATCTCAGTAGCCATAACCTACACTGCTTCTTGCATTTGCCTATCTTCCATCTGTTTTAGTCTTTCCTGAGTACCTACCCAGTTGCATATCTTGATAGGTTAAAAACATGTAAAAGATCCTGGCAAGCCAGAGACTTCATTGTGTAAATACCTTAAACTTTATTTGAAGGAGGCTTATATGAAATTTACAAATAACCCCTTAAGAACATTAAAGTTCTTCAGCTACATGGCTTAAGAATGCCTTATTGTTTTTTTATGTCTTTACTAAGGCATTCAGGACAATAAAGCCAAACACCAATAGCTGCAGATATGATATGTCTTGCCCTTTTTATTGGCTTGTCAGTACAACATAAGCAGATAGTTTGGCTGTTATCTAAAAACAGTAAGTTTTAAACACAGCTTTTATTCCACTAAACATTAATATTAATATGATAGAGACACTGTTAGTTCATGCCTCTTTACAATGTGACTTCCAATAAAATTAAGTAGGATTAACATCTGGAAATATGCCAGAGATAAGGAACTCGTGTTAAGCATAAGAAAAAGACTTTATTAAAAACCCAGCAAAGCCTGGTCTGGCTCTAACACCACATTTCAGTGTACTCACTCAGCTCAGAATGCCTTGAAAGTGCCCATATTCAAACCACAGCAGTATCACAAAACTATTTAAACCCTGGCTTTATTAACTTTTTCAACGCACATTAAGCAACCTCCCTCCACATTTCCCTAGATAAAACTCTAGACATCAACTGTGTTCTTTCAGGCTACACACTAGCCAAGATGTTTGTTCTTAGGATAATTTACAGTGATATACTGTAGAGCTAAAAGTTAAGATTCTTTAGTATCTGTCAAGGAGAGTGTGCTGTTATTTGAGCAGTTGTTAATTCTTCTACAACATTTTTAGTATATCACATTCATTCTCAGCACACTGGCCATGGATAACGAAGAGCATTCACAGGGAGCACCAGAGATAAAAAATAACATGGGAAATGCATATCCCATTCTCTACCCATTCATGAAAAGCAGCATGCATTTTTTGGAGAACAGACATAGCAGTCCCTTTAGCATCCAACAAAAGTATTATGTTTAAGCAAAACATGCAGGGTATCCTGCTATATGCCAGTACATCATATGTTCATATGTTTGTAATTTGTCTGAGGGGGCACTACAATGGTAAAGCAGATGGTATTGTTTCCTCACAGCAAGAGGTTCCCTGGTTCAATTTTAGCTTGGGGTGCCTTCTGTGTGGACTCTGCATCTTCTCCATGTGTTTGTGAGGGTTTCTTCCAGGTGCTCTGGTTTCCTTCCACATTCAAAAGACATGCAGTGGATGGACTGGAGACAACTGCGGCAGGGTTAGCCAACCAGTGGTGTGAACCTTGGCTCTAGATGATTGTCACTGTTGAAGTGACACCCAGATCCCATGCCCAAAATGGAAAAAAGGAGTTGTGGAAAGATAGGTGGATGAATGCCTATAGATTGTGGCATAGTCTGGAGGATTTATTTAAACATGTAATGTCCTTGGGAGGAGTTTAGAAGTAGGCTGAAGAGAGTTACCCAACGCATCCCCTACTCCACACACTTTCACATACAAACACACACACAGCAAGAACAACAAGAACAACACACATACATATATACCTTTGCTTGTCTAGATACTTTGTGGGTGTGTTGCTGAGGTAGCTCAGTTGACCCTGCACCCATATCACACACACACAAACTCACACACAGAATATGTCTGTACATATATATATATATATATATATATATCTATATATATATATATATATATATATATATATATATATATATTATATAGGGGCCTTCTTCAATAGACCAAAATCCCACTTACCTGACTTTCAAAAGACCAAGATGAAAAACCCAAAACTAGACCAACAGCTTGGAACACCAACAGATCACTATGAGTAAGTAACCACTCACCCAATCCTACAAACACAGTAACACCAAAGCAAAGAAAATTCAACCACACCCCCTAACTAAATATACCAACACCAAGATCATACTATGTGGAGGTAAGGGGCAAAGGTCAACATGCTGGCCAAGTGGTTACTTACCCATAGTGATCTCTCAGTGTTCCAAGTCGTTGGTCTTATGGAGTTTTGGGTTTTTTTGTCTTGGTCTTTTGAAAGTGGGGTAAGTGGGAATTTGGTCTACTAAAGTAGACCCACATTTACATATACTAGGATTGTAGGATCATAGGAGATTACTAGGTTAATGGCTCTGGGGTCCTTACAAGCCTAACCAAGAGTTTATCCCCAAAAAAAGAAACCTCAGTCATCAGCACCTGTCACCCCTGTCAATGAGGGACACAGATGGAACCCCTAGGACAAATTTGTGATTGCCCATCCACTCATCAAGGTTGCGCTTGAAGAGGGTCAGTGACATACTTTGTTTGACATGTATGGGGACTCTATTCCAGAGATGGGGCAGCCTCTGTGAGACAAACCTGTCTTCCAGCAGGTTTTGTTAATATCACAGATCTGATTTAAGTCTTTTGATCACGTACTATGCAAGGAGTTAGACTTATGGATATGGAACATCTCTATTCGAGTAGGTTATGAGATTGCATTGTAGGTGAGACACAGATCACCTCTGAGCAATCTGTATGATACAGAGTAGAGTAATAGTGATTTGATCCTGTCCACATAGGACAGGTGCTGGAGGCCATGGATATATATACGTATTACAAGAAATCAGACTTTTTTATAATCTGTGTACATTATCTGTCGAATTCTACTACAATGCTTCCATTCTGTCCTTTATTTTTTTCTGACTTATTTTCCCTCTCAGTTATTTGTAAGTAAAATAGCAGACAAACCTGTAGTAATCCCCAAAGAGAACAAACTGCACACAAAATAAGCTGGTGCAGAAATGTGTTTCTTTGTTTTGCTTCACACAGCAGTTTAGGGAGTCGGTAAAGGGAAAGATGTAACTGCTTGACCTCATTCCTTAGAAATGTGTTATTCCTTTAGAACATTCAGCGGCATGACAAATTCTACAGATTGCAAGCCAGAGATGGGTACCTGTTTCTGCTGAAAATTAAAGAAGTAACTCCTTGCCGTCAGTTTAACTCCATGTGTGTGTGTTTGGTGTTATTGAAGTGTACAGAAAGCATACTTTTTTTTCACCTGCTAAATTCATGTAAATTAAGATGATAAAGTACCCTGTGCAAAGCTTCTCAACTCCATGGTGGAGGGATTTACTTCAGTGTTGAAAAACATTAAACTGTTTTATATTTTTGTGTTAAATCCTATAGAGGTTTTATTGAACTATTTCCTTGCAGTTCTTATGTTACCGTATGTAATGAACTATGCATGCTGTCCTAAGTGCACTGCTGTTTTCTGCAGGTTCATTTCTCTTCTGACCTAGAAAAATCTTCCAATGGTGTATAGAGACCTCCAAGGTAGAATTCATACTGTAATGTCTCCTGGCTTATTTATTTATTTATTGATATTTGAAAAGTCTGACTGGGTCAGAAACTCATTTTCAGCGAAGGCCCAAAGAGAAAAGCTCCAGAAATATGATCATATAATAAAATACACTTTGCAGATGTAAAAACAGGTTTGTCAACATAACACAATAATTATATCATCTGGAAGTATGACAGTAAAAAAAGGAGTTTGTAAAATTCTCTCTAAAGCTCCAGATTCATTAATGGTTCAGGAACAAGTCATACAGCAGTGAAACAAACAACATAAAAATAATATAAAGTAGGATCAGAATAATAAGAAGGAAAAGGTGGAGAGGCAAGTGTAATAGTGTATATTATGAAATAAAGATGGAATAATAGAAGGAAAGGAAGTATAGTTTAAGATGCATTAACATACTGGATATAAGGACTTAAAGAAGGACTTACAGACGGAAAGGAGGTATGGGTTAAGGTGCATTAATATAGTGGATATAAGGACTTAAAGAAGGACTTATAGATGGAAAGGAGGTATGGGTTAAGGTGCATTAATATAGTGGATATAAGGACTTAAAGAAGGACTTATAGATGGAAAGGAGGTATGGGTTAAGGTGCATTAATATAGTGGATATAAGGACTTAAAGAAGGACTTACAGACGGAAAGGAAGTATAGTTTAAGGTGCATTAATATAGTGGATATAAGGACTTAAAGAAGGACTTGTAGACGGAAAGGAGGTATAGGTTAAGGTGCATTAATATAGTGGATATAAGGACTTAAAGAAGGACTTATAGACGGAAAGGAGGTATGGGTTAAGGTGCATTAATATAGTGAATATAAGGACTTAAAGAAGGACTTATAGACGGAAAGGAGGTATGGGTTAAGGTGCATTAATATAGTGGATCTAAGGACTTAAAGAAGGACTTATAGATGGAAAGGAGGTGTGGGTTAAGGTGCATTAATATAGTGGATATAAGGACTTAAAGAAGGACTTATAGACGGAAAGGAGATATAGGTTAAGGTGCATTAATATAGTGGATATAAGGACTTAAAGAAGGACTTATAGACGGAAAGGAGGTATGGGTTAAGGTGCATTAATATAGTGAATATAAGGACTTAAAGAAGGACTTATAGACGGAAAGGAGGTATGGGTTAAGGTGCATTAATATAGTGGATATAAGGACTTAAAGAAGGACTTATAGACGGAAAGGAGGTATGGGTTAAGGTGCATTAATATAGTGGATCTAAGGACTTAAAGAAGGACTTATAGATGGAAAGGAGGTATGGGTTAAGGTGCATTAATATAGTGGATATAAGGACTTAAAGAAGGACTTATAGATGGAAAGGAGGTATGGGTTAAGGTGCATTAATATAGTGGATATAAGGACTTAAAGAAGGACTTATAGATGGAAAGGAGGTATGGGTTAAGGTGCATTAATATAGTGGATATAAGGACTTAAAGAAGGACTTATAGACGGAAAGGAGGTATGGGTTAAGGTGCATTAATATAGTGGATATAAGGACTTAAAGAAGGACTTATAGACGGAAAGGAGGTATGGGTTAAGGTGCATTAATATAGTGGATATAAGGACTTAAAGAAGGACTTATAGACGGAAAGGAGATATAGGTTAAGGTGCATTAATATAGTGGATATAAGGACTTAAAGAAGGACTTATAGACGGAAAGGAGGTATGGGTTAAGGTGCATTAATATAGTGGATATAAGGACTTAAAGAAGGACTTATAGACGGAAAGGAGGTATGGGTTAAGGTGCATTAATAGGATAAAGTATAGGAGTAGACTATAGTAGGAGGAATAATAAAAAGAATGGGAGAAAATTAGAGTGAGTAAGTTGGAAGAAAGATGTTCAGGAGAGCTGGAAAGGAAGGGAAAACGCTACTAATAGATAAGAAGAGAGTGAGAGATAAGAGATGATGGGATAAAACAAAGGGAAGGGAGAATGGACAAGGGAGAGGGTAGAGAGGTAGTGATTAAGTGTAGTGATCAGTAAGGAGCAAGGACAAATGTAAGTATTCAGTAAGCATTTTTTAGAGTGGATTTAAAAGCTTTAAAATAATTTATATCACTAATATTTGGTGGTAAGGCATTCCAGATTTTAGCAATGGTATAAGAGTAAAGGCTGTGACCAGCTCTTTTGTTAGGGTTGTAAATGTTTAAGAGCTGTTTATTTGTAGAAGGGAGAGTTCTAGATGGGGTATATGACTGTTAAGTTTCTAAGGCAGGGCAGCTATCAGGTTTGTAAATTAATCTGTGAGCAAGAGTTATTTGTATAAAGTGAAGGCAATGAAGGAATTCTAGCCAGTGAAGTTCCTTGAGGGCATAACAGTGGTGTGAGCTGTAGGAGGTAACGGTTGCAAATTTGGCTATTTTTTTGTAATAGTACGATTGTAGCTTATTCAGTAGGGATTTATGGAGGTTTGTGAAAATATGGGCATCATACATGAGGGAGGGGAGCAAGAAGGCATTGACAAGTGTTTTCTTGGTAGAGTGGTCCATAAACTGTGTCTGTAAAGTTTTCCGAATTTGATATGTATTCTTTAATGGTGTTGAGTACATGTTATTCAAATGTGAGTTTATCTATGATTATTCCTAGTGGCTTTGCCTGAGCTACTATTTCAATTTCTATTTTATTTTTTGTGTATATTTTGAAGTCTTGCAAAAATGGTTTAAGTGAGAACAATAGAAGTTTGGATTTTTGGGGGTTAAGTAGTAATGGTTCTTTATTTTGACAGATTTCACTAGCGGTAAAGGTGTCTTGTGTTATTTCTAGGAGATGCCGAAAGTTGTTTGAGGAGATAATGGTAGAATCATCTGAATCTCGGATAACTGTACTTCGAAGGAAAGCGTTCTGCAGGCTATTAATGAAAATATTGAAAAGGGAAGGTCTAAGATCGGATCCTTGTGGGAATCCTGCTTTATTAAACTAGTAAGTTGACAAAGTAGTTTGCCACCTAACACACTGCTGTCTGTTGGTTAAAAAATTAAAAAAACAATTACGGGCAGATTGAAAGCATCCTAGTATAGATAGTTGTTGTAATAGTTTGGGATGTAATACTGTATCGAAGGGCTTTGATAGATCTAATAAGATTACTGAAGTTAATTGCCCACAGTCTGTGGCTTTGTTCACAGTATCTCTGAAGGATATTAGTGCAGTAGATGTGCTATGTGCTGGACGAAAACCATGTTGGGTGAGTGTGAGCAGATTATTATTGGATAGATGTTTCAGTAGTTGTATATGTGTACATATTTCCAGAATTTTTGATAATGGAGAGAGGATAGAGATGGTTAATTTGGTGAGTTTGCCACCCTTGTGTAAGGGGATTATGACTTGATTTTTTTCTAGAGGGTGTGTACTTCAGATTCTGTAATGGATCTATTTATCATGATGCTGACAGGGTATGCTCTTGATTCAGCAAGTTTTAAATATTCTGATGGTGGGTTGTCAGGAAAAAGGGAACAAGGTTTTAGTTTTAGAAGAAGTTAGTGAGGTGGGAACAGGTTGTTAGAGAGAATTTTTTGATGAAGGGCAAGCTGAATAATTTTCCTTGTAGGGGGGCAATAGTGCTTATGTGTCATTAGTTGGTTCAGATATCATATGATTATCTGTGTGGTTGGAGCTTGGTTGGTATGAGCTTATTTAGTATTTTAAGTATACTGTCAATGAAATGTGAATTGAACATAGCTCTTTCAAATGGTTCTTTATCTGTGGCTGGTGAGGGGTTTTGTGGGGAACCAGGAGTGACGAGTGTAGAGATACTTTTTTTGGGGGGGCTTATTTATTTGGCTGGATATTTAATGAGTGAAGTAATTTTTTTTCATCAGACTATTTTTTTTTGGCTTTATTTCAAAGTTGCTTGTATATAAGTAAATTAGACTCATTTTTACTTTCATGCCAATCTTTTCAAGATCAGTCTCTAGTTTGTAGTATTTGTTTTGTGGCTTTGGTTAGCCAGGGTGCATGGTTTACTTTTGTCATTTTGGTTCGGAGGGGGCTAGGCTATTAAGTGTGCCCAAGAAAACTTTCTTAAAATGGTTTATAGCATCATCCAGTGATGGTATTTTTAATAAGGACCAATTTATAGTTTTTAGGATACTGCTAAATAGTTGAATTTGGTTAAATTTCTTGAATTTTTGTAGATGTGGGGATTTGGCTGCTGAGGGGGTTCCTACACGTATAAGAAGGTAAGTGGTCACTTAAGAGTATTAGGAAGTGTGTTGGAATTAGAGTATTTATGAGGGTCTGATACCAAGATCCAGTCAGAAGTTGCACCTTGATGACTATTATTTTGTATTCTGGTTGGGGAGGTGATAATTTGCATAAAGCCATGCAGGTTTATGCTATTTGTTGGGGAGTCAGTGATGAAGTCTTGTTAATTGATATTTATATCACCTGTAATGATAGTTTCATGGGTGACAATGTCATTAAACTAGGAGAGAAAGTCTTCAAGTGTGGGGAATGATATGACCTGGGGGAGATATAAACTGCTGCAATACAAATTTGTTTATAGTTATTTACATGTTCATAGGTTCATAGGTTCATACTAGGCTATCTGCCCTGGGGCAATTATAAGCCTAGCCCGATTCTGTATGGCTTACGCCACCCCTTGATTTGAGTACACTGTGCCCTTTTTAAGGTTTAGTTTACTGTGCCTCTGTCTAATAGTGACATGGGAGTAATCCCTGGGACAAACCTACGATCCCCCATCCACCTATCGAGATTCTTCTTGAAGAGATTCAGTGAGGTGCTCTGCCTCACATGAACTGGAATTCTATTCCAGAGCGAAGGGAGCCTCTGGGTTATGAACCTGTCCTTCCAGCAAGTTCTATTTATTTCTGTGCTGAGGTTCAAGTCCCTCGAGCATGTGGCTCTAAGGGATTTAGATTTACTGAAGTGGAGCATGTCCATTAATTCTGGATTTGGCATAGCTTTGTATGTCAGGCATAGATCACCTCGAAGTAGGCGGTATGCAACTGAGTAGAGCTGGAGTTTTTTTAACCGAGCAGCATATGGCATCTGTTTGAGACCCTTGATCCTCTTGGTGAGATACTCTTGGGGTCTTTCTAATTGCTGCAGGTGTCGGGTAAGGTACATCCCAAAAGGGGCATTGTATTCTATGATGGGCCTGATGAGGGATGAATAAAGGGGCATGATTACCTCTCTTGATCTAGATGTGAAACCCTTCGTGATGGCTATGTAGAAGGTCTTTCTAACCACTTTGGCAATGTGGTTTTCAAAGGAGAGATTGCTATCAACTTGGGTCCCCAGGTCCCTAATAACTTTCTCTGTACTTAATGGGTTTCCGCCTATGTGGTAATTTGTGGGCACATTGTTTTTGCCAAAGGGTATGACTATACATTTTTTGGCATTTAGCTTTAAACCATGGTGCTGGCACCAGTTATCTGTCTCTGTGAGACCTTTTTGAAGGATGTTTGTGTCAGCTGGAGAGTTGATTATGGCTCCCAGTTTGCAGTCATCTGCGAACTTGGTGAGCAATAGTCCTCCCACGTTTGCCTGTACCTCTGAAAAGTATATACCGAACAAGAGTGGTCCCAGGACAGAACCCTGTGGGATGCCACTTGTGTCCGGTTTCGAGTCGGACATGGCTCCAGCAACTCTCACTCTGTGGGTTCTGTCTTTGAGCCAGTTTGCAACCCATCTTGTGACATAGGGGTTTATATTTAAGCTGGATAGCTTATCTATGATGCCTGAGTGGGGTATTGTGTCAAATGCCTTTGCAAGGTCCAGATAGGCTGTGTGGACTACCTTCCCTTCATCTATGGCTTTGGTGACTGTTTCGAAGAAGTCAACCAGGTTCAAAAGGTAGGATCTGCCCTTGACAAAGCCTAACTGGGTAGGATCTAGTGTCTGTAGGTCCCCAATGTCTTTGTTTATGAGTTCCATGATGATCCTCTCCATAGCCTTGCAGACTAAGCTAGTCAGGCTTATGGGGCGATAGTTTCCAGGGTCCGTAGAGGCTCTACCTTTGTGGAGTGGGACCACTGTTGCTGTATGCCATTCTGTGGGCACATATCCTGTAGTGAAGCTGAGATTGTATAGCTGTTTTATTTGAGGGATTAGTTCCTCTTGGAGTTCATGTAGGACGCAACCTGGGACACCATCTGGTCCCATGGAAGCAGTGTTTTTTGCTTTGGAGAGGGCAGCCTTCACCTGAGCATCAGAGATGTTTGGGAGGCAGCCCTCTGCTGGGATAGATACTTGCTCTTTTGGGGGGGGGTGGAGAAGTTTGCACTAAACCTGTCTGCCAGGATATTGGCGATGTCTGTGGGTTCAGTGTATTTTTTGTCGTTTAGAATCAACTCAGAACAAGTCTGGGAGTTGCATCCCAGGTTTCTAACATAACTGAAAAAAGCCTTATGATTGTCTTTGGTGTCCTGTGCAATTTTTCTCTCGAAGCTGGCCTTGGAGGATTTTATGAGGATCGTAATTTTTTGCTAGTACTGATCAGAGATGCCTTCCCTATTAGGGATTTTGCTCCATCATGTAGTAGCTTCCTCCTTCTGTTGTACAGTTTATTTATGGCAGGGGTCCACCAGACTGGGCGCCTGCCTTTGGATGATTGGGTCTTGGTTTTGTTTGGGATAGCATGATCCATGCATTCCTGGAGATGTCCGTAGAATGCATTTATATAGGATTCTGCAGTTTGGGCCGTAGTTTCCACTGGCCCTGGGGCCTTGAAGGATTCCACTTTGGTTTTGAGAAGTGAGAAGTTCGCTTTTGAGAAGTTTTTCACTGTGGTTTTCTGGGCTGGGGTGGGGTCGGGATGTGGACATCCAGTGAAATTAATTTATGGTCTGATCTTACCAATGAGGGATATACTTCTGGTGTGGAGCATAGAGTCCCCATGTTGGTAATGATCAGGTCTAGTATGTTGTCCCCTCTTGTGGGAGTGGTGACTAGTTGTTCCATAGCATTTGAGTTTATAATTTCCAGGAACCTTTGGACTAAGGTGCTGGGGCTTGAGTAGTGCTCCCAGTCAATGTTTGGGTAGTTGAAGTCGCCCAATATAATGGTGTTCGGAGAGATCTTCATGTTCTCCAATGTTTGCAGGAAAGCCGAGTGGGATTCCTGACTTTGAGAGGGTGGTCTGTAGGATGGTATAAACTGAAAAGCAGCCTTGCCCACTGTTAGTTGCACATGGATGGTCTCTGATACTTCGTGCAATGCCACTAACCTGGAGCCAGGAGGATTTCAGCATTAGTAAAGGATGGAACAGGTTTGGAGAGGGGTGATATATTTAAGGTCTTATGATAAATTAATGCTACAATGCCTGATTTTTTGTGGGGTTCTATAATTTCTAAGAATATTATATCCTGGAAGTGCTATTTCTGTGTCTTGGATGTATGGTTTTAGCCAAGTCTCAGTAACTACTACTATGTCAGGTGAGTGTTGAGTAAGCCAAGGGTGAAATTCAGTAATTTTATTGCAGCTACTACATATATTTAGCAAAATTAGTAATAGATTTTTGAGAGGGATAGTGGAGGAGAGATAGGTGACTGTGAAGGTCCTGGGTTGGGATGAATATCTCCACATTGTGAAAGTTTGAGGAGGAAGTCTAAGAAATGGTAGAGAGTTTGGGTTTAGTAGGTGAAGAGAGGAATTGGATTTTGGTAAGGTGAATATGTTTGTGTTCAATTAGACTGGCAATTATGTTAGAGACACTATGTCTGTGCATCTGAGTAGGTAAGGTTAGGACGGATGATTTAATAGGTTCAGGAGTTGGAGTACGTTAGGGGAGGTGGCATGTGTCAGTATACTTAGTAATGTAACTAGGGATAAAGTAATTATAGTAGAGAATAAGGGAGATATCATGATATTAGATAATGGGAATGTATAAGGTGAAAGAGAAGGAGAGAGTAAGGGAAAGACAGAGGATCGTAAACAATTAAATGAGAATGGAAGGTGTGGTCAAATTATTAGGAGAAGTTGAGTAGTAGAAGGAGGGGAATTTACAACATGGTCAGAGAAATTATTAAGGAGAAAAGAGATTTAGATAAGAAATTGAGTGTTTGTATGCTGGAGTGAACAAGGTGGAGGAGTTATGGTTAGTATAGATGTAATTGATATGGGATGGGTGGGAATGGGAGTAGGGTAGGGGAGCCGAGTGAGCCTGAGCGTAGTGAGGGTGAACAGAGTGGGTAGAACCAGGAATAGGTCCATCAAAGTAGGGGAAAAATGATCAGTAAACAGTGGCAGGCTGGATTTAAGGTAAATATACCACTGGCCTGCATTTACCTCAAGATCGAGAATTGTTTTCTATCTTATTTTCCAGCAATTCCTAAAAGATGCTACTCTCTTCAGACATACAACAAAACGTGTTGCTTAGATGAGGGCTAAATTATTGCATAAAATTAGAACAAGAACTAGAAATGAAAGGGGAGTTCCTATGGGGAGCCGCAGTTATCCCTTACGGAATGTAGAACACTAAATATGTGTTACAAGCAATGTGAGCTATTAACTGGACAGTGATAGCAAATATACAGTCTTTAGCAGCACCTACATTTATTAAACTTGTGCTTCTTCTTCAGTTTCAGTTCGCAGAACTTCTATGCCTTTCAATAGTATTTAAGCAGTGCTTTCAAGGAAGGGTGAGCTTGATCTGGCACAGGACTTCTAGTGGGATTCTAAAGTAATGAGTTTAGATAGATTAGAAGGAGACAGACAATCCAGCAGGAGAAATAATAAAATACAACATAATACTGTAAAGAAAATTAATTTCAGCAGTGAATCACAGTCTACTCTAGGTTATGTTCAAGTTAAATAAAATACCTAAGTCAACACAGCATCTGTTCTAGCTAAGACTAAGTCAATAAAGCACAATGAGCAGATTTGTTATCAGTGTGGCTGATATACATTCAAGTAATCTTTTCCCCACAGTTAGGAAAAGTTAGGCCAACATCACAGGAAGATGCTAGCAATAAGAAGCAAATCAGGTATTTACCATGTTCGATAAATAGCCTACCAAGCTTTTCAGTCAGTCACGGCAAAATTCAGATACTCAGGATACACAAATAAAACGTTGTAGAATCAGTAGTAATTCATTTAGTAAAATCTAACAGTTTCTAGCTGTGGCACCTTTAAGTCATATTAAAAGCTGTAAATCAGTAGTAATTTGTTCAGTAAAGTTACAGCAGTGTACATGGATGTGTCCAAAATATTAGGTAGCATGGGCAGAAGCTGGTCACATTAGTTAAAAATCAAACAGGAATTGTTCCCACAATCTGGTGGTAATTGATTTTACAAAGTTTAACATTTGCGAGAGTTAAAAGAGAAAAACAGTATTAAGAACATTAAATGAAGAGACACAATCAGCACTCATGCCAGGAGCGACAAAACAACTATGCATTTTCCGACTTTGTATTACTGGCTGACATGGCACTCATGATTTTGTGACCCCGGAGAAGAGATAAATATGTTTGTCACATGAGAGCAAAACAGTCTGTAGAAATAAATGGAATGACATCTCTCTCTCTCTCTCTCTCTCTCTCTCTCAAATGAGTCATAACCAACTCCGAGAGTGACCCAGTGGACAGGCACTGTTGTCCTTGGAGTTTACAAAGCAAATGGGGAAATGAAAGTAGGTTGTTGGGTCTTTCTTCTGTATCACCGAAATGTACCTATACCTACGGACAATTCAGAGTCCTGATCCACCTACTGCATGTCTTTGGAATGTGGAAGAAAGCTGGTGAACACAGGAAAGGCATGGAAACTCCGTACCGAAGGCACCCCAGCTGAGAACCAAATCGGAGAATCTCTTCCTGTGAGGTGGCAATGCTGCCTCTCGTGGTATTGTACTATCCATAAGATGATTGTTACCAATACTTATTGGCTATCCAGACATAGTGAAATTAGAGTGAGGTGACCTTC
>NC_056726.1:1259402230-1259452230 GCF_019279795.1 Protopterus annectens
AGTGCACTGGTCAAATTTCCACTAGTCAGTATGAGCAGCACCTCAGCTCTCCCCTGAAAAGAGGTCACTGGCTAGAGAGTCTAATCTGGTCAATAAAGCATAAATAAATAAAATAATACTGGCACTGCCCATCCCCAAATTACATCTCAGCATTTAGCTAGGAAAGCTTTAGTACTGAACCACCAAAACTAGCTCTGAATCATAAGCAAATGTACTTTGAGTCTTAGATAGATGGATACCAATACCCCTGATATCACTGCATTTTTTTGGAATCCTGACAGAAGCAAGCCCTATCTTTAGCCTCCACACTGTTTCAAACATTAATATCTTCAGTCATTTTAGACTTGATGAAAGAATAGGAGGAGGTTCTTTCCTTTCATTTGGTAGGAAACATTATTATGGGCGTATTCACCACTTAAGTCACAGCATGGGTCAAACTTCGTATCATGTGTATTCAAAACTGGCAACTTCCTAAAAAATTCCTTCAACCTATACAAAAATGGCTAAAAACAGTCTGACTCGGGCTTTGTTGTTAAGAGTCAAACCACCATATGCTACGGTGGCTATAATGTACACAGCTAATACGGAGTGTTTCTGCAGACATGGTTTACATCCTATTGTTAGCTCCCTACCTTATTTGACCCAAAAATAGGTAACCACATAGTACTCTAAAGGGTAATAACCAACCCAGAAGGCTGACCTCTCCCAGTTATGCAAAACTAGTTATGAATGATCCTTGCCATTTAACACCTATTCATCTAAAAAAAGTCTCATGAACCACGGTATTCTAGTCATCCGGGAAGCCAACTATCTAAAAGAGGTGCTTCAAGCATCATACATATTCATTAAATAAGATACATCACTCAGTCCAACTTTAAGAAGTTGGGAAAGAAACCAGATTGGGAGGTGTTGATAAATTTCAGAAATAAATGTAAATATCAAAGTAACCCTCAAATCAACATCCCCCCTCCCCATTTTCTGTCTTACCCAGTAAGGTCAGAGGATAAGTCTGTCTCATTCAAAGTTACAATCAAACCTGACACGTCCACAGGAGCAATAAAAATTAGAAACTTCTCCAAAACAAACTATAGCCTACTAAGTGACAATATAAAAAGATCCAAAGCTGCTGCTAATACAGCCAACAATGACTCCTGTGCAGAAGAGTACACAAATGCCCTATATAGCTTCTTAAACAAATGTATTGACTCTGCTGTACCTGACAGGATCAAAACCAAATCCTCCCATAAAACAAGCCACCCTTGTGGGCCTTGAATATAAACAGGTTATATAACAAAAGGAAGAAACTGATATCTAAGAACAACAGGGAACTTAGTCAGCAGATAAAGAATACATTCCAGAGCTTGAACAAACAAATCAGGTATCTGGTAAAGTCCTCTAAAGTAAATTATGACACTATATTAGCTTCTCTAGCTAAAGACAGTGATAAGGCCTTCTTTAGCTACATCCAAAATCTAACAGGGAATGTCCAGCTGTGTGCAGAACCCATAGTGGACAGTACCAGTAACACTTACCCTGAGGAAATTGCCAACCTGTAAGCTGACAGATTTGATCCAAACTTCACCTCCCTGTCCCCACCAGCCATGCCGCAAAGCATACCTGACACCTGTCATCTCCCTAGTATAGCCAATGAGCAGGTCATATCCATGCTCTCCAAGCCAAAAACACAGCCTCTATGGAACCAGATTACATCCCAACCTGCTTACTAAACAACCTAAAACATGACCTAGTGGATCCACTTGGCACTCTCTTTAACCACAGCCTGAGCACTGGCTTTGTTCCAGCACAGTGGAGAACAGGAACTCTAATCCCCTTGTACAAAAGGGGTCCATCAACTGACAGTAGGAACCCTGGGAACTATAGATGGTTCACAGCCAGAACCCAGGAAGTTAGAATTGGGGATTCCACCTCTACAAAGAGGTCAGTCACAAGCGGAGTCCCTCAGGGATCAGTCCTCGGACCGCTCTTTTTTGGCATTTACTTCTCAGAAGTCAAGGTCAATGTCAGTGATCTCTGGCTGACTAAATTTCCAGATGACTGCAAATTAGGAGCTGCCATTGAAACCCACACAAACACAAATGTTCTCCAGGAAGAGCTGACACAGACAAACAACTGGTGTCAGAGCCATGGATTAAAACTAAATGCCTAGAAATGCATAATAGTATCCTTTGAGAAGTCATGCACCCCTGGTAACTATCATATTGACAACACACCCCTTAGAGTTGACCCAGTAGTCAGGGACTTCAGGACACACATAGATAATAATCTGGCCTTTGACCATTATCTGTCCATAGCAATGAGTAAATCACTCTATGTTGCGCAACTTATAAACAAAGGCATGGCATCTAAGCCCAAAGAACTCATTGTTCAACTGTATTCTGCATTCTTCAGACCTATCATTGAGTACAATATCCCCTTTCGTATGTACCTAACCAGGCATATCCCACAACTGGAATGTCCACAGAGGTTCCTCACTAAAAGAATACAGGAGTTAAGTAAAATATCCTATGCAGACCGCCTCAAGGCTCTATCCCTGCATTCTGTCTCCCACAGGCTTTTGAAGGGAGATCTTTTTTTGGCATAAAGTGCATTGTCATATCCAACTCTGATGGACCTCTTGCATATCCACAAAACAAACAGCACCAGAATTACCCATTCTAATGACTTAAACTTGCTTGGATATAAACAGGACCTGCTGGAGAGACAGGTATGTATCCCAGAGATTACCCCATCTCTGGAACAGGCTCCCCATCCATGTGAAGCAGAGTTCCTCCCTGACCCAATTCAAGTGCAACCTGGGCAACTGGATGGGGAACAGGAAAGTCATCCCTGATTTGGCACCTATGTCTCTAATGTGCATAGGCAACCTGTAAAATTTTCATCTCCCAGGCCATAGCTTGCAAAGGTTTCATCTCCTAAGCCCCTGCTTACACTTATCAAGGGTCTTAGAACTTGTCAGAGATTTGAGATGCATAGTTAGGCTTAAAAAGGCCATTGTGGTCATTAGCCTAGTAAATGTCTACTGTATGAACCTATGAACCTAAGCCTAACCAGCCTTATCTCCAAGGCCATGGAAAGAAACATCATGAACCTTATCAACAAGGACATAGGCAACCATCCAACTCTTGACCCAACCCAGTTTGGCTTCATTAAGGGTAGATCATGCTTACTAAACTTGGGTGGACTTCTTCAAGAATGTCATCAAAGCCCTGGATAAAGGCAAAGAAGTACATACCACCTATTTTGACTTATGCAAGGCTTTTGACACAATCCCCCACTCAGGTATCATTGAGAAACTCTCCCAGCTGGGGATTAACTCACATGTCACTAGATGGACAGCCAACCTGCTCACCGACAGAACCCATACTGTCAAACTTGGGTATTCCACCTCCCCCAATAGAACAGTAACCAATGGGGTACTAAAAGGTTCTGTGCTGGGCCCTCTACTGTTTGGAATCTACTTCTCCGAAGTCCAGGTGAAAGTAGATAGCCTATGGCTTACCGAGTTTGCAGATGACTGTAAACTGGGAGCAATCATTAAGCCCCCCTAAAGATATTAGCATATTACAGGAGGGATTAACACCAACAAATGATTGGTGCCAAAGCCACGGCCTATAACTAAATGCAAAAAAGTGCATCATTGTCTCTTTTGGCAAAGAGGTAGCCCCCGCAAATTAAAGTATAGGCAGCACCCCCTAACCTCAAACCCAGTGGTGCGTGACTTGGGAACACAAGTTGATAGGAGTCTAAACTTCAATCACCATGTGTCCACAGTGGTAAGGAACACTTTTACATTGCACATAAGTAAGGGCATCACATCCAAGACCAAGGCTGTTATAACTCCCCTGTACAACACCCTCATCAGACCACTAATAGAGTACAATGCTCCCTTTTGCATGTACCTCACCAGACATCTGCAGCAACTAGAGAGACCACAGAGGTTCCTGACCAACAAAATTCAGGGACTCCAAAACATGGCCTACAGGGAAAGACTGAAAGCCCTGTTGCTGTATTCTGTATCCTACAGGCTGCTGACAGTGACCTGTGCCTCACCTACAGAGCAGTCTCTGACTCTGCCCTAGTGGAAATGCTGCATGTCCACAAATTAAATGGGACAAGAGTCACTCAGTCCAGAGATCTCAACCTAGCCTGTGACTTAAACAAAACATACTGGAGAGACAGATATGTCTCCCAGAGGCTGCCATGACTCTGGAATAAACTCCCAGTTCACATTAAGCAGAGATCCTCAATGGCCCAACTTAAGCACAACCTGGACAACTGGATGGGAGACCATAAATTCACCCCTGGGTGGCACCTATGTCCCTTATGGGCAGCCAATGCTGATCGTAAATTCACTCTGTAAACAATCAAACCATTTAACAATTGTCAATTAGGGAACCATCTAACAATGGTCAGAGAACATGGGTATTACATGGCTAGGCTTGCAAAGGCTCTAGGGCCATTAGCCTAGTTACCTCCTTTGACTCTATGAACCTATGAACCTATTTGGAGAGAAATCAGTCAGTTAACTGTCAGAGTTAACCATTGGCAGACATAATTTTTCTAAACAATGAAAATTACAGTCTCGACTATTTATTTCAAATAGCTACACCTCTGTCAGACTCAGGAACCACCATATGTACTCTACCACTGAACTTCAATAAAACCGAAATGTGACTATTAGCCGCTTGAGTTCCAGGTGCTCAGAAGCCAACCACTTGCAGTGGAACACTTGCATATATATTTGAGTTTGAGTCAATTCAGACAGACATTTTTAATTCTTTACATACTTTTTCCAAGTTGGTGTGATCTCAAAGTTATGATATACAGAAAATAAGGCTGTGAGTGCATGGCCCTCCACATCCAGGATGCAGGGAGAATTGTCCACTGCAAAAGACACTGATTTTGTAACTTCTGACAATCATAAGGAAGAACTCAGTGCAAGTTTCTGCAACTCAAACAAATGGTTCTTGCTTACTACAGTGTTTAAAAGACCAGATGAATATGTTGCTCTCTGTTCCTCCATTACCTTCCAGACAACCAATAAATTATTTAGCAAAAATGCCTTTGCATGGCTGTCCTGTATGCATTGACTATATTTAAATTTTTTGAGAACTTGACACCACTTTTGTCTACCTCTACATTTCTGGACTTTTCAAAACTGCATCTCTAACCCTCATCCCAAAGCCTTCTACATGTAGCAGCAGTTCCAATCTGTACCCCATTACTGCTGTCAATGTTTTGAGAAAATCTCTGGAAAAAGTTATCTTCTCATCAATGACAGAACCTCCTTCACTATTCTATCACAGTTTTATACAGTATCTTCATGCACTTATTGTGACTTTAACTCTATCCCAAAATATTTACTTTAGAACAGGCAATGGGCCACTTAATGGAGAAACACTTCTTGCCTCTGCAATACATTTGGATTCATATATCACTCCCTTTTACTAAAGGGACTAAAGCACCATGGTACGCACACACCATGATTAAAGTACTTACCCTGGCAACCAGTGCACAGGAGTTTTAACAAACAGTTCTCTACCAGCCTTCATTAATTTCCTCACAGGAGTCCCACAAGAGTCACCTCTGGGATACTTGTTATTAAAAAGGGTCTACATGTTATGTAGGTGAGGTGGTCACCAAGTTCATTGGCTTATATGCACTTATTAGGCATGTGGTCCAGAAGACTACTGAAGAGTCTAAGTCAGTTTCCAAATTGTCCCAGAGCACTGTCTGTTTTTTTTTTTTTTTTTTTTCTTTTGGTCCCCTTCCTTATCTGGACAGCCATCCCAATGGCACACATACATTGCTGGGTTTATCAACAACTACTATCCTCCCTGGGTTATCAGCAATATGTGCCTGGGCCAGAGCAAATCCTAAAGGTATCTTAGGGGCCATGCTGTCAGTCAATCAGCTGAGGAGTTCTTTCATGACCTATCTGTACCTTCAATGCTCATGGTTATGTCCACTGGATGAGATTGCAATAAAGTACATTGCAACACACCTCCACAGCCATCTCTGTCCCTGCCACTTTGGACCACATCTCCAAACATATGACATCTCCAGTCTCCATCACAGAAGACAACCATATCACTGGCCTCCTCCCAGGATGCTAACACCCATCACCCCTGACACTCTGTTAGTTGCCTAAGCCAGTAATCAAACACAGGTCACCTGGATCATTATCAGGACTTTATCCCTCTACACCACAGGACCAGATACTGCATATCTGAGTGACTTGTTAAGAGTCACACAGCAGCAAATGGAGATGTCATGCTACATGGATCCTACAATAATTGCCTTATTTATTTGGAATCTAGACACTGATATATATGAAAATAGATTAAGAATTAGACTAATTCGCTTTTATTATAAATGACTATGCCTGTTATATTAATTAATAAGCTTTTATTTTTATACTAGGTAGGAAAATTACTGATTAGTATTTAATCATAAATATTAATTTAAAAAGAGAGATACATTAAATATAGCATTATGTATTTTACTGTTTCAGTATAACATAAGACAGACACATAATTATGAAGAGATATGACACAAATATGCTACAAGTCCATTACTTACTTTATACTGCTCTAGTTATATAAAAATTTTAATTTTAGTGTGATGTTAAATTAATTAAGTGTAATTGATATCATGTTATTCAAATGTAATGTTACTGCACATTAAATAATCAGCAGAAATTTTGAAGCACTTTAGAGAATGGGCAAACTTTACATCAGCACCTTGACTGGAGAATGATTGTTCTCCAGCTGGGTATTATTATAGAAGTAATGTCTGCTGAAAAACAAGTTTTCCGCTTCATAGGTTCATAGGTAGGTACTAGGCTATCGGCTCTGGGGCCTATACAAGCCCAACCAAAAAGGTACCCTGGCTTTTGCCACCCAAGAAAATTATTTTCTTGTGCCGCTGTCGAGCAGAGCCAGAGAGGTGAGCCCCCGGGGTGAATTTCCTATTTCCCATCCAATCATCAAGATTTTTCTTGAAGAGTGCTAATGAGGAGCTTTGTTTGATATAGATAGGTAGTTTATTCCAGAGTATGGGAAGTCTCTGGGACAGGAATCTATCCCTCCGGCATGTTCTGTTTATTGTGGTGACAAGGTTTAGGTCACTAGAGCGTGTAGCTCGGAGGGACTGGGATTTCTTTAAATGGAGCGTGTCCAACAGCTCTGGGTTTGACATAGCTTTGTATGTTAGGCAGAGATCACCTCTGAGAAGGCGATATACGACAGAGTAAAGCTGGAGTTTTTTGAGATGGACTGTGTAGGGCATCTGTTTGAGGCTGGTAATCCTCTTTGTGAGGCATTTCTGCGGCCTTTCCAGTTGTTGTAGATGTCTTGTGAGGTACATACCAAAAGGGGTGTTGTACTCTATAATGGGTCTAATGAGTGATGAGTAGTGGGGAACAATGACCTCTTTTGTTCTGGATGAGAAACCTTTTGTGATGAGGTGTACCACGTAGAAGGATTTCCTGACTACTGCGGCGATGTGATTATCAAAGGAGAGACTACTGTTCACCTGTGTCCCAAGGTCTCTTATCACACTTTCAGTGTTAAGTATACTACCGCCAATGTTGTAGTTCATGGGTACAGAGTTTTTACAAAAGGGGATGACAATGCACTGTTTGGCATTGAGCTTGAGGCCATGACTTTGACACCAGGCATCTGTCTCATGAGGCCCTTTTGTAGGATGTCCACATCGTTAGGCATTTCGATTATGGCTCCTAGTTTGCAGTCATCTGCGAACTTCATTAGCCAAAGACCTTCTGTGTTGGCCTGTACTTCAGAAAAGTAGATACCAAACAGGAGAGGACCCAGGACTGAACCCTGTGGTACTCCACTTGTCACTGGTCTGAAGTCGGATTTGGAGTCTGCTACTTTCACAGTGTGGGTTCAGTCAGTGAGCCAGTTGGCAACCCATCTTGTGACATAGGGATTTATACCTAGTTTAGTGGGTTTTTCTATAATTCCAGAGTGGGGGATGGTGTTGAAAGCCTTGGCAAGATCTAGATAGGCTGTGTGAACCACCTCACCCTTGTCTACGGCTTTGGTGACTGCTTCAAAGAAGTCTATAAGGTTTAGGAGACATGATCTGCCTTTTACAAACCTGAACTGGGTGGGGTCCATAGTTTAGAGATTACCAATGTCTTTGTTTATAAGTTCCATGATGATATGTTCCATGGCCTTGCAGACCAGGCTCGTCAGGCTAATGGGGCGGTAGTTCCCGGGGTCCGTGGTGGCTCCCCCCTTGTGGAGTGGGATAACTGTCTCTGTGTGGCATTCAGCAGGCACAAAGCCTGAGGTGATGAACATGGTACTTAGGTAGGGTGCCATTTCGTTCTGTAGTTCATGTAGAACTCAGCCTGGGATGTTGTCTGGTCCCATGGATGCTGTGTTCTTGGCTTTGGAGAGTGTGGTTTTTACCTGTGCAGCCGTGATTACATGAACTTTGCATTCTTTCAGTATAGAGATGGGCTGTTTAGGGGGTGAGAGGGGGTAAAGTTAGCAGGATGTTGGCAATATCAGTTGGATCTGTATATTTAGTGCCATTGTGCTGTAACTCAGAGCAGATCTGAGTGTTACCATTGAGATTCTTGACATAGCTATAGAATGCTTTGTGGTTGTCTTTAGAATTAGTGGCAATTTTGTTTTTGTTACTAGCTTTGGAGGATTTTATCAGGGATCGCAGCTTCTTACTGAGGCTGACCAGGGAGCTCCTCCACTCATGGGATTTGACTCTGTTTTGCAACAGTTTCTTCCTTCTGTTGTGCAGTTTGTTTATGGCAGGGGACCAACAGATCGGCTTCCTTTTTTTGGAGGATAGCATCTTGGTTCTGTTTGGGATAGCACGATCCATGCACTCATGTAAGTGCTTATAAATTGCAATTGTGTAGGATTCAGTAGTCGTAACTGTATTGTCCATCTGCATGGATGTCATGAAGTTCACCACTTCTGTCTTAGAAGCATGAAGCTGGCTTTGGAGAAATTATTTACCATGGTTTCCTTAATGGGGGGTGGGGGCAAGATGTGGATATCTAGGGTAATTAGCTTATGGTCGGAATGGACCAATGAGGCTTTGACTTCAGGTGTGGAACACCGGTCACTCATGTTGGTAATGACTAGATCTAGGATATTGTTGCCCCTGGTGGGGGTCTGGATAAGTTGATCCAGGGCATTGGAGTTTATGAATTCCAGAAAGCATTGAGCTTAATGGTGGGGTAGTTGAAATCGCCCATTATTAGGGTGTTTGGTTGAACCTTAATATTTTCTAGTACATCAAGAAAAGAGGAGTGGGAATCTTGGGGCATGGTGGGGGATCTGTAGCAAGCCACAATTTGGACTGCAGTTTTGCCCAGAGTTAGTTGCACTTGGATAACCTCGGCTGTATTATGCTGAGCAACTAGCCTGGAGATGTGGATATCCTTAATGAATATGGACACACCTCTGCCTTTCGTGTTCCGGTCCAGGTTACATGGCCGAAAAGTGTGGTATGAGTTATAGCCTGGTAGTGCAAGGGTGCTCTCTGGAGCCTTGAACCAGGTCTCAGTCACTGCACAGATACCAATGTTCTCCATTTTAAGGAGTACCTCGAGTGAGTGCATTTTGAGATTTAGACTTCTAGCATTGAGTAGCATCACCCTCAGTTTTTGCTTGCCTGTTCCTGTTACGGTGGTGAATTTGTCATTTGAACCTTGCCTAAAAAGGCACTATAGGGGCGGCAAGAACCTTAGCCAGTATCCGGAATCCCAGGGGTAACAGGTGCAGGCCATCTCTGGCAAAGCTGCAGTGATGTTCGGACCACAAAAGCCTAACAGCTGCCATTATTTTATGCCCACTAAGCAGCGCTTATGCTGTTAAATGATGTGATGTGTAAAATATATAAAAAAAAAATTTTTAAAAAGTGTGTGTGTGTGTGTGTGTGTGTGTGTGTGTATGCATGCATGTGAGTGAAAGCAAGATCGATCAAGCCATTATTTTACTCTCACCAAGCAGAGCTTTAGCTGTTTAGTGAGTGTAAAGAAATAAAAAGTGTATATGTGTGTATGTATGTGTATGAGTGTGTTTATGTTTCTGTGTGTGAGAAAATGCATGCATGAAAGCAGAAGAGACTGTGTGCGTATATGCATGTGTTTGAGAAAACAGAAGAGACTGTGTATGTGTGTATGAGAGACAGTGAACAGAGAGTTTGATCGAGCTATTTTACACTCACTGAGCAGCACTTTTGCTGTTTAGTGAGAGTAACGTAAGAAAGAAAAGAAACTTAAAAAAGTGTGTGTGTGTGTGTGTGTGTGTGTGTGTGTGTGTGTGTGTGTGTGTGTGTGTGTGTGTGTGTGTGTGTGTGTGTGATTGAGAGTATATGTACGTATGAAAGCAGAAGAGACTGTGTGTGTCTGAGTGAGAGAGTGAAGAGTGAGATTGATCCCTGGCAGCAGCAGCAGCAGTTGAGGTCTGCATACCTCTCGACCTCTTACCTCAACATATCTGGATAAGCATAAAATAAACAGGGGACAAAGGCTCAAAATAGCAGCATATAGAGAATTAGATTTGATGGTCTTTGTAAGATGCTTTTGTAACCAGTGTTTTCAACAAGGTGTTATTTTATGGTACATTTGAACTTGTAAAGAGTTTAGGTAAGGAAAGAGAACTCAGAATGTAAGGCAAACATGCAAAGAGAAATGGCATGTCAAGTGAAGTCCTGGGTGTGTAAGGTATGTCCTATGCATATAAAGTTAAGAGTCGTAAGGAATGGGAAGGTACTGGAATATAAACCCCAAAACTTAACTTCTACAAGCTGACATAAATGTTATGTTTTGGATGTAAAATGCTTCCTCCAACAGCATTAACATATACTACAGCAAGTTTGAAACATTAGGCAGAGGAACTATTTTACATTAAAAATATATTAAAAAATAACATAGTACTTTAAAAAAAAGTAAGTAAAACAACAATTTTACAGATAGCTCATTCTCTAAGTGCAATAATGCCCTCTAGGGTGAGTGTTAATGTGTAATTAATGCCCTTCCAGGGGTGTAGAAGTGTTAATCACACATAAACACATACCCTGGAGGGCATTATTGCTTGCTTAATAATCAGATGCAGATATAATTTACAGTTATACAATAAAGATACTTTTAGAGCTGTATTAGTTATGCGTACTTTTGCAGCTTTCATTATAACACTAACTGTTAACAATGTTTGGAAACACGTTTTATAGCATAATACCCTTAAAATCTTTCATAGTAATGAAAAGCTGCATAGTTTTTAATAAACAAAAGTGTGCTAACGTGCATTCAATATTAAATGTATATAGTACACTTATTCATCATGTGGTTGATATTTTTCAGTTGATGCAAAATGATGCTTTCATTTGGATTGTATTCTTTAAAGATATATGACATCTATGAATTATGTGCATTTGCTTTACATGTAAAAAGTCTTATTTTAGATTAAACTATATTGGTATGTAATAAACTGCTGTCTATACCTAATATAACCATTTTATTTAAGTAATGAATACCATTTGCATTTATTTTAAACTTATGTATGAGGACTAGATTTAATAATGTTTTAAAATATACCCATGGGGATTCAAAGCGATTTTCACCAGCGGTGCTGACCAGCATAAGTTGTTCAATTAGCACAAATGCAAAAATATCTTATTTACAGACAAGGTAAAGCCACACAGAGAAACGTCTCATTAGTGATTACTTATCATTTCTCTGAATCAAGCACTTTGCTGTCAGATCCAACCTTGGTAGTGTTCTCCCTACCAACCCAAACATCAAGGTAGTGCAGGCAACCCATAGCATGTGTGCATGCATGCATGCTTCCACACAGGCATGTACACACACACACACACACACACACACACACACACACACACACACACACACACACGCAAGCATACATATCCATGCAGCTACATTCATCCTTTTCAGACATGTACACACACACCCACATCTTCACTTATATATAAATAGACACACATACATGCACTCATGATTCTGCAATAGCTATCTGTAGTTGTAGTATGAACAGTGACCATTCTTGTAGTGATAAAGGGTAAAGTCCATTAAAAGACAGTGATAACTATTTTCCTTCTAATAAAAAAAAAAACTCAGTAGACTAATTCTCTCAATAACTCTTCCTTGTTAATCAGAAGCCAGTACCATTTCAAGGGGAGCACATGGTTAATTTTGCATTACCCACTCCCCAGACTACCTCATTTGCATGCAGCTTTGCTAGTGAGGCCTCCTTTCAGATTATACCTACTACTCCTTCTCTTCTGAAAGCAGTGGTGGTAGAGTGGTGTCTAAATCACTCAGGTTTGCTGCAATGCAGAAACCTATGGAGGTAAGCATATCTGGCCACAGTATTGTGTGTGGAGGATGAAGTTTTATTCTGCTGACTTTAGTCTGCATTCATATCCTTCATTTAATTTTCTTCCCACTGTCAGTTATTTTGCCATCATTATTTTTTATTTAGTTAGTCATTTACTTTTTGTTTGTCATGTTAGCCCTAGTGGGATGAGGTCCATTTTCAGAAGGGTCTTGGGAACAGAAAAGTGAATACAACATGTAAACAACAGCATCAACATCTGTGATACGAATGCACTTCGTAACATTGCTTCAATAGTATACCAGAAATTACATACAGAAATTAGATTGTACAGTTGCAAGCAACAAGATTAAATAATTATACAAGTATAATCTTTACATTAATTGAAAACCAAAGATCGCATTTAATACTGTAAGGTCACTCACTGCCATAATCCATTAAGATTTTCTTCATTTCCTGAAACAGAGACAAACTGACTATGAAAAGTCTGAGTCGTGGGAAAAGATGTGAATTGATTAGTTGAGATGTGCATGGTTATTTAGCTAGTTTATGAGGCTTGTATTTAGTCTCATGCTAAGTGCGGAAAAGAGGCATGACTGACAGTTGCAGTCAGTGAAATTATACAGCATTTGAGACATATAGAAGATTTACTGGGGAGGGTCTGGCAAATGTTCATCTATGCTGTGAAATCTCAGATTTTTCTTGTTTTATATGGCAGTGAGTTCAGGCTAAACGTCAGGAAAACAGAAGGGGCTCTGTCACCTATTTTTGATGATGCTTTGAGCACATACAGGAGATCTTTTGTCAAAGGATCTAAGTGTTCTGTTTTGTTTGAACCAGTTTAGTATAAAACATTTATATTGATATGTTTCATAACCTATTTTTATTTTGCCTATTTGTTGGCCAAGTAAGACCTCAGGGCAGAATTGTCCCTTTTCAGGGGTGACCCAGGAGCATTGACTAAATTTAAATGACTTGCTAAGGGTCTCACAGTGGCTAAATGAAGGTGGAGGGACTCAAACACTTTACCACATGATGCAGCTTGTTAACAGCTTAGAGCTTTAGTCCTCTGTAGTAAGTGTCAGAGAGTGGCAATTCTTTTACATATTAAATGTTTCAGTCTGCCCTGAGAGGTACATGTTATGTTTTGATCTATGCAAAACAGCCACCAATAAGTGATACCTCAGTCTTGGGAATGTTGGAAGCTTGTAAACAAAACATTTGGACTATATTTTGCATCCAGCAAAGTACAGTTAAACTACATTTAAAATACTGTGCTTATCTTACCATTTAAATCAGTTTTGGTAGTTTCCTGTTGTGTTTATTCTGAATCTGAAGTTAAAGCTATTAATTGTAGGCATTTTATAGTTGCAGTGTGTTATTGTCTGCAGTGCTTTCAAGTGTTTTTTGTGCTGTGCTTATGTGTTTAAACCATTTCTGAGTGGGCTTTCATTTTAGTGCATTTTTACAGTCTCTCTCTCTCTTCTGAACTTATTCTTCTCCTTCTCACCCTTTTGCTGTTGTGCTTTTAAATTTGGAGGCTTTTTGAGCTGCCTGGCCCTACTGTATATCTGGCCTTGAGAGCTACTCCCAGTGTCTTCTGTATACCTTGCCCTAGAATCTCCTCCTTGTCTTATCTCCTCTGCTAATATTACTGGGTCCTGATAGATGAAACTCTTAGACTGTAGTTTACTTTGAAATTGTTTTAATGTGTGTGTTCCACATTGCTGGCTTGTCTGCTTTGAATCACCTAGTAATTACTTGTAGATAGATTTAGATTTGCTTCTGGTACCTTTTTTGCTTTTTGCTAATTAAAGTAATTTTTTATATTAAGAAGACTAGGACTGCAATTATAGTGGCAGTAGAAAGGTATCCTGGTCTGTTTGAGTTGGGATTCACACAGGTGGGCGTAAGTAAGAATTAGTTGTAGCTAGCTGTTGGATTTGTTTCAGATACCTTTTCATTTTGGCTAACTAAAGTGTGTTTTTACATTAAGAAGACTGAGATTGCAATTCTAGTGGCAGTAGGAAGGTAGTCTGGCCTTTCCAGGTTGGAAAACATATAGGGGACTTAAAGTGAGAATTATTTGTTGTAGCTAGTTATTTGATTTGTTTCTGATACCTTCTTTTATTTTTGACTAACTGAAGTGTGTTTTTACGTTAAGAAGAAAAGGCCTGCAGTTCTAGTGGCAGTAGAAAGGGAACCTAGTCTATCCAAGTTGAAAAACACACAGGTTGTCTTAAAGTGAGATCATTTTATTGGCAAATGGGATTTTTAGTTGGTTTAGTCAAATTTCTTTGAGTTTATAAAATCTGCTGCTCTTCACTCTTCAAGCAGTGATATTTAGCAGTACCTTGTGCAGACACTGACAACTTTGAAGCCTATAGAAATTCCCTTGTAGCATTATGCAGTATTAAGTTGTGCAAACAGCATCTTGTTTGCATTCTGATGAGCACTGCTATATGGCTTTCATCATACAATGCCTAGTTGTAGTTTATTCCTTTACAGTTCTCAAGTTAGCCTGCTTTACTACCCCTATGTAGTTCACCTAAAAAAGACCTGGTACCATGGATGGGCACTTTCTCTGATGGCAGCTAGGTAGATATGGGCAACCTAAAGCAATGTGGGAATTGTCTTATAGTCATAGGCAACCAACTAATCCTTAGAGAAATGGATAAAATATATGAAAGATGTAATTACACAGTGTCACTGGAGGCAAGACTCTCACAGAAAATCATTAAAAATAACACTCAGCTTGTTGGTAAATTAAGAATTACATCCACCATGTCTAGTACTGACCCAACACATAAATCAACATATGCTGAGGCATTTAAAAGCAACTTCCTAAATCCCAAAGGTATCCTAGAGATTCATCCTACAAAAGACACCTCAGCAAGTCCAAAAACACTCCATCAGAACAGTACCTAATACAAAACATACAGTCACACACTTTGGAACCTCAACTACAAAGACCATAAGGCAAGGCACACACTAGCCAATCTTTTAATCGTAAGAGACTGCTTTGTGAGACATCCAGATGTCCCACTCACTAGACTGAACAAATAGAAATCATGGTCAGTTGTCTGTCATGGGTCATGAGCTGTCAAATCACCCATGTACTCAAGTCATTAGGCCACAAGTACCAGTATGACTCAGTCATAGTCCATGTGAATGTAAATGACCTGAGACATACCTTCTGGACTATATGAAGAGAGACATTGTAGAGCTCTCAGACTATGTGTCTCTGCCTAGTATGTGTCTAGCACTGAACAGCATTCTACCATTCTACCTTGCCACAATATGAACAAAAGATGACTGACTTCAATAATTAGCTTAGTTTATGGTGTCACTACAAGGGGGTACAGTATTTGCCAGCATAGCAGGATAAGGTCAACAGACCACATTACTTTGCCAAGGATTATCACTATATGCCCCCTCTGGGCTTTCAAATATTGTCATCTCCCATAGTGCCTTTTTAGGCAATACTAAACATCAAACCCTCTGATTTAGCACAGCTAATGCAAGGAATCTAAAGGTGTTACTGATCAATGCCAGGGACCTAAACAAGAAACTCTACTCCTTCCAGGCTCTCTTCACCCTGGAGAATGTGTATATCTGTGCAGTTACTGAGACATGGTTTAAAGCAGCAGACAGCACCCCAGCAGTGCAGAACCACAAAGTCTTGCACACATTCTAAAGACATGCATCTGGAGCATCTCTCCCTGGGCCTCCGCTGAAAATTGGCTTCATTCCAAGTCGGGCTTGCCTGGTAAACAAATGATAAATAAAAATAAATAAAATAAAAAAAAAAGATCTGGCCAGCTACTGCACAGACAGGGACCAAGTTTGGAAGTGTTTCAATCTACCTCGACATCAATCTCACCTCAAGACTAATCAAATGGGATGACATGCTTGAGCTTCTCCATGTCCAGATTTCCAGAGGCAAAGTCCCATATCATATCCTCACAAGCTATAGGTCACCTTCTATGACCCAAGTAACCCATAACTTGAACTTGGATTTACTGGATGCCCTCACCATTCAACCCAATACCATGTTGATGGACAACTTCAACTATCCCAATATAAACTGAGATACTTGCATATATATACATATACTGTTGTTTTGACCCCAAGCTTCTTGGACTTTTTAAAAGCAAACACCTTGGACCAGATAGTCCGTATTCCCACTAGGTGTGCAAACATTCTCAACCTGGTACTGACAAACATAGGAAAATGCTGCATATCTCCTAGTGTTGGTGTCCTGTCTGGTAAGGTCAAACCACAAAGGTGTCTCCTTCATAATAAAAATCAAATTTGTGACCCCAGTTAACCCTGTAACTTTTAGGAATTATTCTAAGGCAAACTTCATAACACTAAGTGCTACTATATCAAAATTCCAAGTACCCAAAACCCCGAACTACAGCTGCTTATGCAGAGGTTCATAGGTAGGTACTAGGCTATCAGCCCTAGGGCCTATACAAGCCTAGCCAAAAAATGTACCCTAGCTTTCGCCACCCAAGAAAATTATTTTTCTGTGCCCCTGTTGAGAAGAGCCACAGAAGTGATCCCCGGGGTGAATTTCCCATTTCCCATCCAATCATCAAGATTTTTCTTGAAGAGTGCTAATGAGGAGCTCTGTTTGACATAGATAGGTAGTCTGTTCCAGAGTATGGGAAGTCTCTGGGACAGGAATCTATCCCTCCAGCATGTTCTGTTTATTGCGGTGACAAGGTTAAGGTCCCTAGAGCGTGTAGCTCGGAGGGATTGGGATTTCTTTAAGTGGAGCATGTCCAACAGCTCTGGGTTTGACATAGCTTTGTATATTAGGCAGAGATCGCCCCTGAGTAGGCGATATGCGATGGAGTGAAGCTGTAGTTTTTTGAGACGGTCTGCATAGGGCATCTGTTTGAGGCCAGTAATCCTCTTTGTGAGGTATTTCTGTGGTCTTTCCAGTTGTTGTAGATGTCTTGTGAGGTACATACCAAAAGGGGTGTTGTACTCTATAATGGGTCTAATGAGTGATGAGTAGAGGGGAACAATGACCTCTTTTTTCTGGATGAGAATCCTTTTGTGATGAGATGAGCCACGTAGAAGGATTTCCTGACCACTGTGGCAATGTGATTATCAAAGGAGAGACTACTGTCCACCTGTGTCCCAAGGTCTCTTATCACATTTTCAGCATTAAGTAGACTACCAGCTATGTGGTAGTTCATGGGTACAGAGTTTTTACCAAAGGGGATGACAATACACCATGGCTTTGACACCAGGTATCTGTCTCAGTGAGGCCCTTTTGTAGTTTGTCCACATCGTTAGGAGTGTCGATTATGACTCCTAATTTGCAGTCATCTGCAAACTTTGTTAGCCAAAGACCTTCTGTGTTGGCCTGCACTTCAGAGAAGTAGATACCAAACAGGAGAGGACCCAGGACTGAACCCTGTGGTACTCCACTTGTCACTGGTCTGATGTCGGATTTGGAATCCGCTACTTTCACAGTGTGGGTTCTGTCCGTGAGCCAGTTGGCAACCCATCTTGTGACATAGGGATTTATACCTAGTTTAGTGAGCTTATCTATAATTCCAGAATGGGGGATGGTGTCGAAAGCCTTGGCGAGATCTAGATAAGCTGTGTGAACCATTTTACCCTCATCTATGGCTTTGGTGACTGCTTCAAAGAAGTCAATCAGATTTAAGAGACATGATCTGCCTTTCACAAATCCAAACTGGGTAGGGTCCAGAGTTTGGAGATTACCAATATCTTTGTTTATGAGTTCCACGATGATACGTTCCCATGGCTCCCCCCTTGTGGAGTGGGATAACTGTCACGGTGCGCCATTCAGTGGGTACAAAGCCTGAGGTGAGGCTATGATTGAACATGGTACTTAGGTAGGGTGCCAGTTCATTCTGTAGTTCATGTAGAACGCAGCCTGGGATATTGTCAGGTCCCATGGATGCTGTGTTCTTGGCTTTGGAGAATGTGTTTTTTACCTGTGCAGCCGTGATTATAGGAACTTTGCATTCTTCTGGTATAGAGATGGGCCCTCTAGGGGGTGAGAGGGGGTAAAGTTAGCACTGAACCTATCTGCTTGGATGTTGGCAATATCAGTTGGTTCTGTATATTTAGTGCCATTGTGCTGTAACTCAGAGCAGATTTGAGTGTTCCCATTTAGATTCTTGACTTAGCTATAAAATGCTTTGTGGTTGTCTTTAGAGTCAGTGACAATTTTGTTTTCGTAACTAGCTTTGGAGGATTTTATGAGGGATCTCAGCTTCTTACTGAGGTTGACCAGGGAGTTCCTCCAGTCATGAGATTTTAATCTTTTTTGCAACAGTTTCTTTCTTCTGTTGTAGAGTTTGTTTATGGCAGAGGACCACCCGATTGGCTTCCTTTTTTTGGAGGATAACATCTTGGTTCTATTAGGGATAGCATGATCCACTCGTGTAAGTGCTTATAAAGTGCATTTGTGTAGGATTCGGCAGTCATACCTCTATTGTCCGTCTGCATGGGTGTCATGAAGTTTGCCACTTCTGTCTTAAGAAGTGTGAAGTTGGCTTTGGAGACGTTTTTTACGATTGTTTCCCTAATTGGGGGTGGGGGTGGGATGTGGATGTCTAGGCTGATTAGCTTGTGGTCAGAACTGACCAACGAGGAATTGACCTCTGGTGTGGAACACCGGTTTCCCATGCTGGTAATGACCAGGTCTAGGATATTGCTGCCCCTGGTGGGGGTGTGAATAAGTTGATCCAAAGCGTTGGAATTTATGAATTCTAGAAAACGTTGAGCAAAAGAGTTGGTACATGAGTAGTTTTCCCAGTTAATGGTGGGGTAGTTGAAATCGCCCATTATTAGGGTGTTGGGTTGTACCCTAATACTTTCCAGTGTATCAAGAAATGAGGAGTGTGAATCCTGGGGCATGGTGGGGGGTCGGTAGCAAGCTACAATTTGGATAGCGGTCTTGCCCAGAGTTAGTTGCACTTGGATAATCTCGGATGCATTATGCTGTGCAACTAGCCTGGAGGTGTGAATATCCTTAATGAATATGGACACGCCTCCGCCTTTAGTGTTTCTTTCTGGGTTAGGTGGCCGAAAGGTGTGGTATGAATTGAAGCCTGGTAATGCAGGGGTGCTCTCTGGAGTTTTGAACCAGGTCTCTGTCACTGCACAGATGTCAATGTTCTCCATTTTAAGGAGTGCCTCGAGTGAGTGCATTTTGAGGTTTAGACTTCTAGCATTGAGTAGCATTACCCTCAGATTTTGCTTGCTTGTACCTGTTACGGTGGTGAATTTGTCATTTGAACCTTGCCTAAAAAAGGCACTATAGGGGTGGCAAGAGCCATAGCCAGTATCCAGAATCCTAAGGGTGACAGGTGCAGGCCATCTCTGGCAAAGCATTGTGGACTGTTGATCATGTCGTCCTAGGCAGACAAATACTGGATCCCCTTAGAATGACACCAGAAGCTTAGCCAATTGTTGAAGTCAATTATTTTGTCCTTGTACTGTGGTATCTTTCTGGGTGATGGCAGGATGCAACTCAGGGTTAGGGTCATACCTGCCTGGGATACAAGATCGGAGAGCTCCTCCATGTCTTTTTTCATGTAGTCCAGAGAGGTACATCTCAGGTCATTCACACTAACATGGACAATGACAGTGTCATATTTGTACTTATTGTGGAGTGACCTGAGTGCATGCGCTATGTGGCGGATCCTGCCACCTGACAGGCAGCTGACAGTAACTTTCTCCTTGTTTAGTCTAGTGAGTGGAACATCAGTGTGCCTGACTATAGAGTCACCTATGACTAGAGTGTTGGGTACGTTGTTATACATTATGGGCTGTGGTTGAGTGGCACACTGAGTTTGTGGGCTATGTGTCATTTGGGTTGTGTTGGGGGGTGGAGTTTGCTTGCGTTTATGCTTTGGATGTCCCTGATGCTTAGGCAGGTTTCTATTGAGAGCCTCCGCAAATGTAGGTGTGTGTTTTATGTTTCTATGTGTGTGTTTTGGTGGTGTAGGTTTTGAAGGACTATGTCATGAGTGTGGTGTGGTGCAAGTGTTTACCTTCTCCTCTTGACTGTCTAGTCCAGTCTTGGGTGAAGAGAGCTTTGCTTCCAGTTTGGCTATATAAGTGCATCTCTCACAGGTTGTAGTGTTGGGTGGTAGAAGGAGAGGGTTGTCTGTGTACATGAGGCAATTGCTTCATTGCCCCAAGATACCCAGATTCATCAGGTAGACAGGAGAAATCACTGGGAGCTGACCCTTAGACATGCCTGGATAAGTGCTTATTTATTAAGTACTAAAAACTGCTTTCCACTAGACAAGTGAGGAAAGTTGAGTGCTGTAGTAATTTGCAGCTTTTGTAGTGCTTACAATGAGTTCTGAACAAGTGCTGAGTTCAAAGAAACAGATGAGAGTGCTGAAACCAGAAAACTGGCTAGTTATAAGAAACAAAAGTAAGCTAGAAGGCTTCCCTCAAACACAGAAGGGCTTGGGGGCTCCAAAGCCTACAAACAGCCTAGACCACTTAACAGGAAAGACAGGAAACAAGCTTAAATTTTTTTTTGTTTGTTCTCTTTCCCAGATGCTCTCTTTGTACACAGTAGGAGTGCCTGAAATCAGAATATGATCTCACTGCACTCAGTTGAGAGAGCAAATGAGATGGGCCCAGAAGGAGTATCCAAACACAAATTTACAAGAGGGGCGGTCAGTTTCAAAGACACTAAGATTAACACCAAAACAGAAACAGGGAGGCTGGGTGGGAAAACTAACTGAAGAACAGAGTCAAAACTTTCAGTTCAGTTAATAATCATGCAACACAGTTAAATCAATTTAAATACTGTATTATTTGAAAAAAGTGCAGATAAAGGTACTTAAATTCTCTTATACGTCCAGTTGAATACAGCTAGATCTTAGCCGGCCAAAGCTGAGGTTTTTAAGCAGAAAATATTTCAAACTGTACCACTTAAATAGGCAAGGACAGGAAATCAAAGAATATGGCTACCCCCACACCTGCAATTACTAACAAATAATAAAATTCAAGCAGCACTAACTCAAGAACAGAGTCAAAACTTCCAGTTCAGTTAATAATCATGCAACACAGTTAAATCAATTTAATACTGTATTATTTGAAAAAAGTGCAGATAAAGGTACTTAAATTCTCTTATACGTTCAGTTGAATACAGCTAGATCTTAGCCAGCCAAAGCTGAGGTTTTTAAGCAGAAAATATTTCAAACTGTACCACTCAAATAGGCAAGGACAGGAAATCAAAGAATGTGGCTACCCCCACACCTGCAATTACTAACAAATAATCAAATTCAAGCAGCGCTAACTGCAGAACAGATTCAAAACTTCCAGTTCAGTTAATAATCATGCAACACAGTTAAATCAATTTAAATACTGTATTATTTGAAAAAAGTGCAGATAAAGGTATTTAAATTCTCTTATACATCCAGTTGAATACAGCTAGATCTTAGCTGGCCAAAGCTGAGGTTTTTAAGAAGAAAATATTTCAAACTGTACCACTTAAATAGGCAAGGACAGGAAATCAAAGAATGTGACTACCCACACACCTGCAATTACTAACAAATAATAAAATTCAAGCAGCACTAACTGAAGAACAGAGTCAAAACTTCCAGTTCAGTTAATAATCATGCAACACAGTTAAATCAATTTAAATACTGTATTATTTGAAAAAAAAGTGCAGATAAAGGTACTTAAATTCTCTTATATGTCCAGTTGAATACAGCTAGATCTTAGCCAGCCAAAGCTGAGGTTTTTAAGCAGAAAATATTTCAAACTGTACCACTTAAATAGGCAAGGACAGGAAATAAAAAAATGTGGCTACCCCCACACCTGCAATTACTAACAAATAATAAAATTCAAGCAGCACTAACTGAAGAACAGAGTCAAAACTTCCAGTTCAGTTAATAATCATGCAACACAGTTAAATCAATTTAAATACTGTATTATTTGAACAAAAGTGCAGATAAAGGTACCTAAATTATCTTATATGTCCAGCTGAATACAGTTAGATCTTAGCCAGCCAAAGCTGAGGTTTTTAAGCAGAAAATATTTGAAACTGTACCACTTAAATAGGCAAGGACAGGAAATCAAAGAATGTGGCTACCCCCAAACCTGCAATTACTAACAAATAATAAAATTCAAGCAGCACTTACTGAAGAACAGAGTCAAAACTTCCAGTTCAGTTAATAATCATGCAACACAGTTAAATCAATTTAAATACTGTATTATTTGAACAAAAGTGTAGATAAAAGTACTTAAATTATCTTATACGTCCAGTTGAATACAGCTAGATCTTAGCCAGCCAAAGCTGAGGTTTTTAAGCAGAAAATATTTCAAACTGTACCACTTAAATAGGCAAGGACAGGAAATCAAAGAATGTGGCTACCCCCACACCTGCAATTCCTAACAAATAATAAAATTCAAGCAGCACTAACTGAAGAACAGAGTCAAAACTTCCAGTTCAGTTAATAATCGTGCAACACAGTTAAATCAATTTAAATACTGTATTATTTGAAAAAAAGTGCAGATAAAGGTACTTAAATTCTCTTATACATCCAGTTGAATACAGCTAGATCTTAGCCGGCCAAAGCAGAGGTTTTTAAGCTTGTTCAGAGAAAAGTTGTATAATTATGTCAGTAAATTCATAGAAACAGCTGTGCCTACTAGAAAAGAGTCCAGAAATAACTCAGAAAATAAGCCCCCCTGGTAGAATCCAAATATAAACAGCTTGTACAATAAAAGAAAAAAGCCATAGCCAAGATAAGGAAGTACTATCCCTAGAATAGATCTAGACAAACAATTGAGAGGGCAAATTAAGTCTACTAAAACCAAATTTAAAGTAAAGATAGCCTCCCAGGCAAAGGACAGCTATAAGACTTTCTTCAGAATTGTTCCATTCTTAAAGGCAACACAAATCAGTGGGCAGAACTGATTGTAAATACAGCCACCTACACAGAGCAAGAAAATATAGCAAATCTGCTGGCTAAAAAATTCAGCTCTAATTTTATCCTCCTGTCTCCCAAGCTGCCCCCTCCAAGGAGATACAAAAGCACCCTAACTATCACTAGGGACCAGGTCCTAGATGCACTTTCTAAGGCCAGAAATAGTGCAACAATGGGACCTGATAACATCACAGGATGCCTCCCAAATAGCCTGAAACATAACCTATTGGGACCACTGAAATCACCATTTAACCATAGGCCAGCATGACTGGGCAACTGTAATGGTCATCCCTCTGCAGAAGGGTGGGACATCGACATACCCTTGGAACTACAGACCTATAAGTCTGACTAGTCTAATATGCAAAGAGATACTAAGAACTATAATGGAAATGATTAACAAGGACATAGAAAACCTTAACACATTGGATTCAACCCAGTTTGGTTTTATCAAGAGCAGATCATGCTTACTTAACCTGCTGTTCTTCATTAAGAAGGCCTCCAAGGTAAAGAGGGCAAAATGGTGCATACTGCCTACCTTGATATCCCCAAGGCATTTGATACAATACCCCACTCAGCCATTACAAACCTACTTGTGGATATAGGCATAAACCTTTATATTACATGCAGGATAGCCAGCTGGCTCTCAGATAAGTCTCAGGAAGTTAGCATAGGGGAGAACACCCACACCAAAGAGGCCAGTCACTAGTGGAGTCCCTCAGGGTTCTGTGTTGGGTCTGATCCTTTTTTTTATCTGCTTCTCAGAAGTAAAGGCCAATGCCAAAAGCCTCTGGCTGACCAAGTTTGTAGATGATTGCAAAACTAGGGGCAGTCACAGAATCCCTAAGACACTAACATCTTACAGGAAGTAATAACACAGACAAATAACTGCAGCCAAAGCCACAGCTTAAAACTCAATAGCAAGAAATGCATAATAGTACTCTTTGAGAGGTCAGCCACACTAGCAAATTACCTCATCAATAGCACATGCATAGGAGAAGAGTAGAACCGTCAGTGATTTGCATACGCATGTAGTTAGTAACCTGGCTTTTGACCAACACATGTCTAAAGTAGTAAGGAAATCGTTCTATGTTTATCAACTTATAAGCAATGACATGACATCTAGTTCCAAGGGTATCATTGTTCCTCTCTATTCAGAACTCATCAGGCCCGTCATTGAATGTAATGTCCCCTTCAGTATGCACATCACTAGGCGCATACAACAACTGTAATATCAACAGAGATTCCTTATAATAAGAATACAGAGGGTAAACAACATGTCCTATACAGATCACTTGAAAACCCTGTCTCTGTACTCTGTTTCCTAAAGACTGTTGAGAGGTGATCTATGCCTGGCATACAAGGCCTCCTTGGATCTCACTCTGATGGACCTTCTGCATATCAGCAAAATGAGTAGGATTAGAATTACTCACTCTAGGTATTTAAATTTTGCTTGCAACATAAATAGGACATGGAAGGACAGGTATGTGTCTCAGAGAATTCCCTTCTCTGGAACAAACTTCATATCTATGTGAGGTGGAGCTCTTTCCTTATTATTTTCAAGAGAAACCTGGACCAGTGGATGGGAAATGGGAAATATACTCTTGATCTAGCACCTACATCTCTCATGAACAGGGATAGCCTGTAACTCTTGCCCTAACTTAGATATACCCCTTAAAATAAACTTGTAGGATATGATTGAGATGCTTGGTTAGGCTTATAAAGGCCCAGTGATCATTAGGCTACTATACATCTAAGAACCTATGAACCTATAAAAAGATTTTATAAGTATATTCACAACAGCATCAGGATATATGATAACTTTGTGCTATTTGGCACTACTGAACTTTGTTCTTCTATGCATTTGGTGACTTTGGCTCCATCAGTCTGGAGTCACTGAAAGAGTCTGAACAGGAAAACAAGAAGGATGCTTCATGCTCACCAAAGGATTTATAAAAATCAGTGTATACCATGGTTATATATTCCCTGTTCTGAAGGAGGGATGGGCCTCCTTGAAACTGATTACATGTAAAGATCTGCAATAGTGGGACTGCATACATATCTACTGACCTCACAAGACCCAAATGTAATGAAAGTTTCGAAACATGCAGAGAATAAATCTAAGATGACTTCCCTGCTTAGATTAGCAGTAGCATATCGGTGTCAAGCAGGAATGAAAATCAAACCAGAAGTAGATAAAATCAGGCAGCAACTGAATCTGCCAAAAAACAAAAGAAAGAATATAAGGTGAAGGATCAGATAAGAAGGCAAAAAATGTGGAAAATGCATAAATATAGTTGCAAGTATAGAAACCTCTTGGAACAATCTCATGTTGATTAGGATCAGATGCAGGAATGGTTAAGGAGAAATGAATTTAAACCAAAAGATGCAAGGTCAATATTGGCGGCTCAAGATAGTGGACTACATACACGTTGGTTTACAAAGTCTATTGTACATGTGGGAGAAATAGACAAATGTATGTTTTATAAAACAGAATTGGAAACAGTCACACATCTTGTTATTGGTTGTAATATACTGTTGGCAGAAGGACTGTATACTGAATGGCATAATAATGTGGCAAGACTGTTGCATTGGGGATTGTGAAAATATTATAATATTGAAGTAGCTGAAAAGTACTGGAAACATGAGGCACAAAGCATCATAGAAAATTATTCATAGGTTCATAGGTAGGTACTAGGCTATTGGCCCTAGGGCCTATATAAGCCTAGCCAAAAAGGTACCCTGACTTTAGCCACCCAAGAAAATTATTTTCCTGTGCCCCTGTCAAGCAGAGCCACATAGGTGATCCCCAGGATGAATTTCCTATTTCCCATCCAGTCATCAAGATTTTTTTCTTAAAGAGTGCTGATGAGGAGCTTTGTTTGATATAGATAGGTAGTTTGTTCCAGAGTATGGGAAGTCTCTGGAACAGGAATCTATCCCAAAAACATGTTCTGTTTGTGTTGACAAGGTTTAGGTCCCTAGAGCGTGTAGCTTGTAGGGATTGGGATTTCTTTAAGTGGAGCATGTCCAACAGCTCTGGGTTTGACATAGCTTTGTATGTTAGGCAGAGATCTCCTCTGAGTAGGCGATATGCGAAGAGTAAAGCTGGAGTTTTGTGAAATGGTCTGCATAGGGGATCTGTCTGAGGCTGGTAATCCTCTTTGTGAGGTATTTCTGCAGCCTTTCCAGTTGTTGTAGATGTCTTGTGAGGTACATACTAAAAAAGGCATTGTACTCCATAATGGGTCTAATGAGTGATGAATAGAGGGGAACAATGACCTCTTTTTTCCTGGATGAGAAACCTTTTGTGATGAGGCATGCCACGTAGAAGGATTTCCTGACTACTGTGGTGATGTGATCATCAAAGGAGAGACTACTGTCCACCTGTGTCCCAAGGTCTCTTAGGTTCATAGGTTCATGGGTTCATGGGTAGGTACTAGGCTACCTGCCCGAGGGCATTTATAAGCCTAGCCAGTGTGTGTCAGCTTTCGCCGCCCCATTGATTAATTAACTGAGCCTCTGTCAAGAAGAGCCAATGAAGTGATCCCAGGGGTGTATTTTCTGTTACCCATCCACTTGTCAAGGTTTCTCTTGAAGAGTGTTAGTGAGGGGCTCTGCCTAATGTAGTTAGGAATTTTGTTCCAAAGCATGGGGAGTCTCTGTGACAGGAATCTATCCCTCCAGCATGTTCTATTTATTGTTGTGGTGAGGTTTAGCTCACTAGAGTGAGTGGCTCGCAGTGACTTGGATTTCTTTAGATGGAGCATGTCCATCAATTCTGAGTTGGACATGGCCTTGTAAGTCAGGCAGAGATCACCTCTGAGTAAGTGATATGCCACTGAGTACAGCCGGAGTATTTCCAGTCGGGCTGCATAGGACATATGTTTGAGGCCAGTAATCCTCTTGGTGAGGTACTTTTGTGGTCTTTCCAGCTATTGGAAGTGTCTTGTGAGGTACATCCCAAATGGGGCATTGTACTCTATGATGGGTCTGATGAGTGATGAATAGAGGGGCACTATAACCTCTTTATTTCTAGATGCGAACCCTTTAGTAATTAGATGGGCTACATAGAAGGATTTCCTAACTACTTTGGCAATATGACTGTCAAAGGAGAGATTACTATCTACCTGGGTCCCCAGATCTCTTATTACCTCTTCTGTATTAAGGGGGCTGCCACTTATGTGGTAATTCATGGGTGTTTTGTTTTTCCCAAACAGGATGACTATGCATTTTTTGGCATTTAGCTTGAGACATTGACTTTGACACCAGGTGTCCATCTCAGTAACACCCTTTTGGAGAATGTCCGTGTCAGCCGGAGAGTCAATTATGGCTCCCAGTTTGCAGTCATCAGTGAACTTGGTTAGCCATAGTCCTCCTGTGTTTGCCTGTACTTCTGAGAAGTATATGCCAAACAGCAGGGGTCCCAGGACAGAGCCTTGTAGGACACCACTTGTGACTGGTTTAGAGTCGGACCTGGAGCCCACTATTCTTACTGTGTGAGTTCTGTCTGTAAACCAGTTGGCAACCCATCTCATGACATAGGGGTTTATGTTCAGGCTGGTGAGTTTTTCTATAATTCCCGAGTGGGGAATGGTGTCAAAAGCCTTGGCGAGTTCAAGGTAAGCTGTGTGAACTACCTTCCCCTCATCTATGGCCTTGGTGACTGTCTCGAAGAAGTCAACCAGGTTTAGTAGGCATGATCTGCCTTTAACAAAGCCGAACTGGGTTGGGTCAAGTGTTTGGAGGTTTCCAATGTTGTTGTTAATGAGTTCCATGATGATGCGCTCCATAGCCTTGCAGACCAGGCTAGTCAGGCTTATGGGGTGATAGTTACCAGAGTCAGTTGTGGCCCCTCCTTTGTGGAGCGGAATAAGTGTTGCTGTGCAGAACTCGATGGGCATGTAGTCTGTGGAGAGGCTGAGGTTGAACAGTTTGTTTAGGTGGGGGGTTAGTTCATTCTGTAGTTCGTGCAAGACGCAGCCTGGGACACCATCTGGCCCCATTGATGCTGTGCTTTTGACTTTTGAAAGGGCTGTTTTCACCTGTGCGTCTGTGATTTCTGGGACACTACACTTTTCCAGTATTGTTGTGAGCCCTTTTGGGCATGAGACGGGGGTGGAGTTTGCACTGAATCTATCTGCCAGGATGTTAGCAATATCAGTAGGTTCAGTATATTTTGTGCTATTTTGCACTAGTTCTGTGCATATCTGCGAGTTGCCACTTAATTTCTTGACATAGCTAAAGAAGGCTTTGTGGTTATCTTTCAAATCCTTGGCTATTTTTTCTTTCAAAGTTAGCCTTGGATGATTTTATGAGGGACCTTAGTTTCTTACTGATACTGATCAGAGATGTCTTTCCTTCTTGGGATATGCTTTTTTTCTGAACTAGTTTCCTCCTTCTATTGTATAGCCTATTTATGGCAGGGGTCTACCAGACTGGTTTCCTTATCTTAGGGGAATGAGTCTTGGTTTTGCTAGGGATGGCATGATCCATTCATCCTTGTAGGTGCTCATAGAGTGCATTTGTAAAGGTTCCTGCATCTTGGACACTGTTATCCTTTAGTGTGGGGGCTGTGAAACATATCACCTCTGTCTTAAATAAGGTGAAGTTTGCTATAGAAAAGTTTTTCACTGTGGTTTCCTTGGTTGGGGGTGGTGATTTGGTGTGGACATTCAGAGTGATTAGTTTATGGTCTGATCTAACCAGTGACGGGTTGACCTATGGTGCAGAACACCTGTTGCCCATGTTGGTGATGACCAGGTTCAATATGTTTCCACCTCTGGTAGGGGAGTTTACCAGCTTATCCAGGACATTTCAGCTGATACATTCCAGAAAGCGCTGGACATGGGAGTTTGTACTTGAGTAGTTTTCCCAGTAGGGTAATTGAAATCACCCAATATCAGGGTGTTCGGTAGGACCTTCATGTTTTCCAGTGTCTCCAGAAAGGCGGAGTGGTGGCCCTGGGTCATGGAGGGTGATCTGTAGCAGGCCACAATTTGCATTGCAGATTTGCCCGATGTTAGTTGCACATGGATGATCTCAGAGGTATCATGCTGTGCCACTAACCTGGAGGTGTAAGTATCCTTGATGAATATGGATACACCCCCCTCCTTTTGTGTTTTGTTCCATGTTCTGTGGCCGAAATGTGTGGTATGAGTTGTAGCCTGGTAGTGCTGGGGTGCTCTTTGGAGCCTTGAACCAGGTTTCAGTTACTGCACAGATGTTGACGTTCTCCATACTGAGGAGTGCTTCGAGCACATGCATTTTGAGATTTAAACTCCTGGCATTGAGTAGTATAACCCTCATTTTTTTATCTGTGCTGTTTACGGAGGTGGGTTTGACTTTTGAGCCTTGCCAAAAAAAGGCACTATGGGGGCAGCAAGAGCCTTGGCCAGTATTCGAAAGCCTAGGGGTGACAGGTGCAAGCCATCTCTTGCGAACACCCTTATCACACTTTTGGTGTTAAGTAGACTACTACCTATGTGGTAGCTCATGGGTACAGAGTTTTTACCAAAGGCGATGACACTTTTTGGCATTGAGCTTGAGGCCATGGCTTTGACACCAGGCATCTGTCTCAGTGAGGCCCTTTTGTAGGATGTCCACATCATTAGGAGTTTCAATTATGGCTCCTAGTTTGCAGTCATCTGCGAACTTCGTTAGCCAAAGACCTCCTGTGTTAGCCTGTACTTCAGAAAAATAGATACCAAACAGGAGAGGACCCAGGACTGAACACTGAGGTACTTCCACTTCTCACTGATCTGAAGTCGGATTTGGAGTCTGCTACTTTCACAGTGTGGGTTCTGTCAGTGAGCCAGTGGGCAACCCATCTTGTGACATAGGGATTTATACCTAGTTTAGTGAGTTTATCTATAATTCCAGCGTGGGGGATGGTGTCAAAAGCCTTGGCAAGTTCTAGATAGGCTGTGTGAACCACCTTACCCTCGTCTATGGCTTTGGTGACTGATTCAAAGAAGTCTATCAGGTTTAGGAGACATGATCTGCCTTTTACAAACCCGAACTGGGTGGGATCCAGAGTTTGGAGATTACCAATGTCTGTGTTTATAAGTTCCATGATGAAACATTCCATGGCCTTGCAGACCAGGCTCGTTAGCCTAATGGGGCGATAGTTCCCGGGGTCCATGGTGTCTCCCCCTTTGTGGAGTGGAATAACCATTGCTGCGCACCATTCAGTGGGCACAAAGCCTGAGGTGAGGCTATGATTGAACATGGTGCTTAGGTGGGGTGCCAGTTCATTCTGTTGTTCATGTAGAATGCAGCCTGGGATGTTGTCAGGTCCCATGGATGCTGTGTTCTTGGCTTTGGAGAGTGTGTTTTTTTTACCTGTGCAACCATGATTACAGGAACTTTTCATTCTTTTGGTATAGAGATGGGCACTTTAGGGGGTGAGGGGGGGCTAAAGTTAGCACTGAACCTATCTGCCAGGATGTTGGCAATATCAGTTGGTTCTGTATATTTAGTGCCATTGTGCTGTAACTCAGAGCAGATCTGAGTGTTGCCATTGAGATTCTTGACATAGCTATAGAATGCTTTGTGGTTGTCTTTAGAATCAGTGGCAATTTTGTTTTCGTAACTAGCTTTGGAGGATTTTATGAGGGATCTCACTTCTTACTGAGGCTGACCAGGGAGTTCCTCCAATCATGGGATTTTACTCTTTTTTTGCAACATTTTCTTTCTTCCGTTGTAGAGTTTGTTTATGGAAGGGGACAACCAGATTGGCTTCCTTTTTTTGGAGGATAGCATCTTGGTTCTGTTAGGGATAGCACGATCCATGCACTCGTGTAAGTGCTTATAAAGTGCATTTGTGTAGGATTCAACAGTCGTACCTCTATTGTCCGTCTGCATGGGTGTCATGAAGTTTGCCACTTCTGTCTTAAGAAGCGTGAAGTTGGCTTTGGAGAAATTTTTTTACAGTGGTTTCCCTAATGGGGGTGGGGGCGGGATGTGGATGTGTAGGATGATTAGCTTGTGGTCGGATCTGACCAACGAGGAATTGACCTCTGGTGTGGAACACCGGTCGCCCATGTTGGTAATGACCAGGTTAAGGATATTGCTGGGAGTGTGAATAAGTTGATCCAAGCTGTTGGAATTTATGAATTCCAGAAAACGTTGAGCAAAAGTGTTGGTACATGAGTAGTTTTCCCAGTTAATGGTGGGGTAGTTGAAATTGCCCATTATTAGAGTGTTGGGTCGTACCCTAGTATTTTGCAGTGTATCAAGAAATCAGGACTGGGAATCTTGGGGCATGGTGGGGGATCTGTAGCAAGTTACAATTTGGATTGTGGTCTTGCCCAGAGTTAGTTGCACTTGGATAATCTCAGATGCATTATGCTGAGGAACTAGCCTGGAGGTGTGGATATCCTTAATGAATATGGACACGCCTCCGCCTTTAGTGTTTCGGACCAGGTTAGGTGGCTGAAAGGTGTGGTATGAATTGTAGCCTGGTAATGCAGGGGTGCTCTCTGGACCTTGAGCCAGGTCTCCGTCACTGCACAGATGTCGATGTTCTCCATTTTAAGGAGTTCCTCAAGTGAATGCATTTTGAGGTTTAGACTTCTAGCATTGAGTAACATTACCCTCAGATTTTGCTTGCTTGTACCTGTTACGGTGGTGACTTTGTCATTTGACCCTTACCTAAAAAAAGGCACTATAGGGGTGGCAAGAGCCTTATCCAGTATCCAGAATCCCAAGGGCGACAGGTGCAGGCCATCTCTGGCAAAGCATCATGGTCTGTCGATCATGTCATCCCAGGCAGACAGATACTGGATCCATTTAGAATGACACCAGAAGCTTAGCCAAATGTTGAAGTCAATCATTTTGTCCTTGTACTGTGGTATCATTCTGGGTGATGGCAGGATGCTATTCAGGGCTAGGGTCGTACCTGACTGGGCTACAAGATTGGAGAGCTCCTCCATGTCTCTTTTCATATAGTCCAGGGAGGTAGGTCTCTGGTCATTCACACCAACATAGACAATGACAGAGTCATAGTTATACTTGTTGTGGAGTGACCTGAGTGCGTGCGTTATGTGACAGATCCTGGCACCCGGCAGGCAGCTGACAGTAACTTTCTCCTTGTTTAGCCTAGTGAGTGAAACATCAGTGTCCCTGACTATAGAGTCACCTATGACTAGAGTGTTGGTACGTTGTTTTGCCTTATGGGCTGTGGTTGAATGGCACACTAAGTTTGTGGGCTATGTGTCACTTGGGTTGTGTTGGGGGGGGTTGAGGTTGCTTGCGTTTCTGCTTTGGAGGTCTCTGTTACTTGAGCAAAAGTTTATTGAGAGCCTCTGTAAATGTAGGTATGTGTTTTGTGTTGCTATGTGTGTGTTTTGGTGGTGTAGGTTTTGAGGGACTATGTGACGAGTGTGGTGTGGTGCAAGTGTTTACCTTCTCCTCTTGACTGTCAAGTTCAGTCTTGGTTGGAGAGAGCTTTACCTCCCGTTTGGCTAGATAAGTGCATCTCCCAATGGTTGTGGTGTTGGGTGGTAGGAGGAGAGCATTGTCTGTGTACATGAGGCAATTGCTACATTGCCCCAAGATGCCCAGATTCATCAGATAGACAGGAGGAAACACCGGGAGCTGACCCTTAGACATATATAGGGGGGTGGCATTGTAATTTTAGATAGGGATTTATACACTCAACAAATGAGATTGCTGCTATATGGTGCTAATACTTATCAGAATGTCTCTAAGCTGATTGTAAACGGCATAATGGAAAAAGTTTATTTTTTAATTTTTGATTTACTCATGACTGGTCTCATAGATGAGAATCTTTTTAAGTATTTTAGTGTTGAGCAATCCCATGTTCCAGCTACATATGGTCTACCGAAAATCCACAAGGACTTGGCTCTACCATCCATGCATCCCATAGTAGCAGTTTTTAGCCTTTATGCTTTCTTTTAGAGACTTAGAAAACAAGCTTTACAAATACTGCTAGGATATGTTCTGTCAAACAAATGATAAGGGTATTAAAACCCGGCGAATACAAATTTACTTTATTAAGCCAATAATCCAGAGCTTGTAATCCTACCCAGTGGGGGATACTGGTGTAAAAGGATTTGACATCCAGCATGCACATGAGCTAGTGAGGTTCCAACTGAGAATCTGAAATCATTTTAGAAACTCTGTAGTATCCTTTATCCTTGCCCCAACATATGGTAATAACTGATGTAAATATTGAGTCAGAAATACAGAGATAGGCTCTGTTAAGGACCCTCTCCCTTAAACAATAGGCCTACCTGGAGGCTGACTCAAATTTTTATGAATTTTGGGCAAAAGGTAAAGGTACTGTTGGGCCGAATCACTGACCATGAGCTGCTGTTTAACCTGTACACTGATAATGCCCTCCTCTACTGCTAGCTCTAGAAATGCATCAATTTCCTTCTTGAATTCTGGTGTGGGGTCAGTTGGCATTTTCCTATAATACTGAGGGTCAGACAATTGTCCATTTCCCTCATTCCAGTAATAACTGGCATCCATAATTACCACCGCCCCACCTTTATCTGCCAGAAGGATGACAATATCAGTGTTAACATATAAATCCTTAAGAGCCTGTTGTTCCCCCTTTGAAAGGTTATGTCGAAACCTTTGAGATAGATTATAGTTAAAATGTAAATTCTTCAGAACAGCCTCCTGAAAAAGACATTTATTAACACATAGAAATATTTATTTTGATTGTATACATTGGTACGTTCATTTTGTGGATGATATCTTTTTGCTATGGCAAGGGACTTTGGAACAATTAGAAAGCTTTATTGAATTTCTACATCAAACGACCAATTTTTTTAGATTCACGCATAAATACTCTGCTGAAAACATAGATTTTTTTTGATGTTAAATTAAATAGGTCTGACCTAACTAACCTTACTACTAACATTTATAGGAAACCTGCACAGAAAAATGTTCTTTTACATAAAAGAAGTATGCACCCTAGGCATATCCCTCGTAATGTTTTGAAGGGCCAAGTGTATAGATTGTTACACTTGCACAACAATAATCAGGCTGCACATAAAGCCTTCAAATTATTGAATCAGGAATTTCTTGAGAGGGGCTATACTGGCCCTGAGACAGACACATGTATCTCAGAAGCCTGGACACAGAGGGAAGGTAGGTGTAAACCTCATTTTGAGGCTGGTCAGTTCAGTAATGACCCAGTTGTGTCATCAGTGGATGACATAGATATTTTTAGGGTTTCATTACAATATTCTAGTGACATCAGCAATTTTTGTGATATTATTAAGGATAATTGGAAACTTTTGAATTGTGTACCAGAACTCAGAGGGAAGATTGGTGAGACACCCCATTTCTCCTTTAGGAATAACAAGTCCTTGAAGAAGCATCTTTGTTATAGATCTTTTTCTGTTAACAATAGGTTAGGGTCTACTAGGACTGGCACTTTTCCCTGTAAGAATTGCTCAGCTTGTAAATATATTAGTACCCTCCAAACATACACACACCCCAATATAGGTTTTACCATTAATGTTAGTTTTTATGCTGATTGTAAAACAGCCAACACTGCTTACTTTGCTTCCTGCCAGTTGTGCCATGTTTTTTACATAGGTAAGCCTAATAGATCTCTTAAAGAAAGGGGTTTAGAGCACCAGAGGGACATTAGGAATAAAAAAGAAAGTAATGCTTTGGCACTACATACTTTAGAAAATGGGGTAACACATGTTTTTACATTTTTTGTACTTCAGGTTTTAGATTCAGATATGAGGGGCGGTGACCTACCCAATCGTACAGAAGCAGCAGAACAGAAGTGAATACTGCTTCTAAATGCAGAGAGACCTCCAGGTCTTAATGGTGTTTTCACTTTAAAACCTTTCTTGAAGGCATGCCCTCTGAAACAGTAGTATAGTCTTTTTAATTAGAGGTTTGTCTTTTATTGGTTTGATTGTTTCTTTGCAACCAATTTAATCGCTTTCTTTCTGTATTGAGAATGTCTGATGAAGCGGTGTGAGAACCGTGAAAGAGCTTACTTTGTTGTACTTTGTTCTCTTGTGTATTAAAAACTGGTTTTATTTTAAGCCTTGCAGGCTTGGTACTTTTATTTTATTTTTATTTACCTGCTTTTATTGTACCGTTCCGAGTCGTGTTGTTGTTTATTTTTTACTATATTTATATACTTTTTGAATTACAACACGAGCATGGCTGAGAGCGCTGCTATTGAGTTACCCTATAGATTGGAAGCCCCCCCAAATGACTATGGATGCTGCAGATCACTTGAGCCGTATTTTGAATATGAACAGTAACCCACTTATTGGTGCTACGCTTAACATTGACCTGACTTTTAATGACAAATCCAGTGAGAATGAGCAGTTTTTAGCCTTTATGCTTTTTTTGAGACTTAGAAAACAAGCTCTATAAATACAAGCATTTACAGTGGCAGAGGTTGCATTTAGAAGCTTCTCTACCTCATAATGTCATTCCCAGAGGGCTTCGTGTGTTGAATATGCCTAGTTATGGCGACACCTATCCAGAACTACTGAGGAGATGGCAACAGCTTAATTTACAATTCAGTACTGAATACATTAATCTGCTGATTGCCTTTTTCCTACCCATGAGGAAGCAACTTTTAAGTGATATTGTTAGCTTGCAAGCTAACATTTTCAAACAGTTTACAACAGATGTTATTGCTGATAAGTTAGATCGGCTGTATGACAATATCATGGCTTATGAGAAATGCCTAGAATTGGCAAAAGTCAAAAAATTACAAAGGGATATTCGAGATTTCCACAATAATGTGGTTTTTGCATGGCCGAGGGATCAACCTAACACTCGTGTGATCCCTCATGTTGATCAGATACCCCAGGAAACAACAGACACTTTGCTAGGCACAGGTAGTGTTCCTAAGCCATCTACTTCTAATTTGACTGTGGAAGAATCTCCAGAAACTGAGAAATCTGTTTTTTCACAAAATGTGAATAATGCACCTGTTTTGCCAACTAAGAAAAACCCTCACATAGTACGACCACTGCACTACTTTCCTTTACTAACACAATAAACTGTAACCGTAATAATAACAAACTAACTGCTTCTCTTTTCCTAGACCTGTCAAAAGCCTTTGACATGGTTTTTGCATGGCCGAGGGATCAACCTAACACTCGTGTGATCCCTCATGTTGATCAGATACCCCAGGAAACAACAGACACTTTGCTAGGCACAGGTAGTGTTCCTAAGCCATCTACTTCTAATTTGACTGTGGAAGAATCTCCAGAAACTGAGAAATCTGTTTTTTCACAAAATGTGAATAATGCACCTGTTTTGCCAACTAAGAAAAACCCTCACATAGTATGACCACTGCACTACTTTCCTTTACTAACACAATAAACTGTAACCGTAATAATAACAAACTAACTGCTTCTCTTTTCCTAGACCTGTCAAAAGCCTTTGACATGGTCAACCATAAACTTCTCCTACACATACTAAACTCACTTGCCTTGGATTTTTCCTCCTTAACGTGGTTCTCATCCTACCTTGAAAACCGACAACAAGCAGTACTCTGGAAAAATTCTCTATCTGCTCTACTACCTATCTCCTTAGGAGTACCTCAAGGATCAATATTAGGCCCACTCTTATTCTCTATCTTTATTAATGATCTTCAATCATCTATCCATAACACTACCTGCATACAATATGCAGATGATTCTACCATCATCTGTACAGCTCCCACCCAATCTGAACTCCAGTCACTCACACAATCTACCTTTTCAACCGTTGAACAATGGTTCTCAAAAGATGTCTCCTTCTCAACTCCAAGAAAACAAAACTATTACTATTCTCACCTACCCACAAATCTCCTCAACTAAATTTTACTATTACTGCAGCTGACAATTCTCTTATCTCCCCAGACTCTACTACCAAACTGCTTGGTGTTACTATTGATAATAATCTTAACTATGATTGTCATATCAATAACACTATAAAAGCAGTAAATAAAAGATAGGTTCACTGTACAGAATAAAACCCTTCCTTACTCCAGAAGCACGGACCACCTTAGCTCAATCACATCTTATCTCCACCCTACTGTATGCTTCCTCTATTTACACCAATCTCTCTAAAGGTAACCTGAAAAACTAACTACATCCTATCATAATATAGCCCGTTTGCCACAGCATCCCAGTACAGAACTCACCACTGTAATAACTTAAAACAATTACAATGGTTAGAACTACCTAACAAGCTTATCTATCAACAACTCTTAATTACACATAACATTCTTTATCAACCAACAAAAACACCAGCTCTCAGTAACCTCCTTACTCCCTACAAAAACTTGAAACAGTTGCGATCTGCGAAAAGATACAAGTCACCACAACTAGAATTACAAATTCAGCAGGTAACTGTCTATTTTCAAACTCCATAGGGAAAATATGGAATAACCTCCCCCCACACATTACCTCACTAGACTCCTTTCAACTTTTCAAAAAACAACTTCTATTACATCTTAACAACTTCTGGCACTGCTCCTGTACCAATCCAGACTAAATGACTTCTTCACTCTTCAGCCATACCTCCCTACGTAAAAATCACTATCTTTCCCTGCTATTTCAAATGACTAAATTACTGTACTGTTCTAAAAAAAAAAAAAAATATGAATATATAACTTAGGCTATTTGTTTTTTACCTGTTTTTTTTTCGCTGTATTTTCTACTACACTAACATGTATGCATTGTTGCTTAAATGTTTAACCTTGTTTTAATTGTGGAGCTTTTCTCCCCGGGCCTCCACTGAAAATGGAAATTATCCAGCTGGACTAGCCCGGTCAACAAATGTAAAATAAATAAAATAAAAAATAAAATAAAATAATCCATTTTTAACTACCTCCAATGAACAAAAGAGAGATAGTATTACAACCTCCATACCACGAGGGGCCGCTGTTGGCGAGAGTTCTACTGATTTTTTAGAAGGGAAATCCATTGCACTTTTTCCCCTACAGTTCCCTCTACCCATCAGGAACAGATTGAGGAGTGCAGGGAGGAAGGGACGCCTGCAAAGACCACACAGCATGGACAGGCTGCAACAAGTGGTCAAGAAACGGCGTTTTTAAACCGAAACCTGATTTTCAACATTTCTTCACTTCAACTTACAAGAGCTCAAGTAGAGCTTTTAAATAATGGTTTATCATTCGTCCCTGCAAGACGAGCAGACCAGGCCGAGTTGCTGAAGGATTTAAGAATGTTAGGTAGATCTTTGACTTTAAAATCTACCTTTAATTCAAATAATACAGGTATGACTAAAAATAATATATATAGGAAACCTAGCACATTTGTGCCTTTACATACTGCAGCACCACTACCACGGGTTAAAGTAATGCTTTGGTACTACATAAATTTAAAACCTTTCTTGAAGGCATGCCCTCTGAAACAGTAGTATAGTCATTTTAATTAGAGGTTTGTCTTTTATTGGTTTGATTGTTTCTTTGCAACCCATTTAATTGCTTTCTTTCTGTATTGAGAATGTCTGATGAAGCGGTGTGAGAACCGTGAAAGTGCTTACTTTATTCTCGTGTATTAAAAACTGTTTTTATTTTAAGCCTTGCAGGCTCGGTACTTTTATTTTATTTTTATTTCCTGACTCTTAGACATGCCTGGATAGGTGCTTATTTATTAAGTACTAAAAACTGCTTTCCTCTAGACAAGTGAGGAAAGTTGAGTGCTGTAGTAATGTGTAGCTTATTTAGTGCTTACGAGTTCTGAACAAGTGCTGAGCTCAAAGAAACAAATTTGAGTGCTAAAACTAAACAACTGGCTAGTTCTAAGAGAAAATTGGAAGAACAGACTTTATGGTGCCGGGAATAGTTTAACCTTAGCTAAGCGGCAATGCATAAAGTGTATTTTTTTTTTAATATAACAGTAGCAAATGAGCAAACTGATTTAAATAAATTAACCAATTAACCAGTTATGAAGTTTATATCACAATGGATTATCCTTTACCAACACTTCAAAAAAATACATGCAGAAAACCAGATACAGTCATTCATGAAAAGAAGACAAAAGTAGCCTTGATCATTGAAATTGCTACACCCTGTGACTACATTGTCTTAAGTACAGAGAGAAACAAAGTCATAAAATACCAGGATTTTTCAATAGTTAAAATATACAAACAGTAGTTACATTGGATTTGCATAGCAATTAACAATTTGATCAACATAGCAATTAACAATTACAAACATAGTTACAGATGAAGAACATAGTACATCAGTAGACAACTAGAATCTTTATCATCTGCGAAGTACATAACAGACATTAACAATTGTTACAATAAGAAGTTCCTGCTGTATAATAAATAGTTAGGCTTATGAGCATCCAAGCTTGCTATAATCAAGGTGGTTAGTGGGGTGGAAAGAAAGGTAGTGGGTGGATGGGGTGGGTGATATTAGAGGGTTAGTTGCAAGGGCATAGCCAGCATGTTTTTAGGTGCACTTTTAGTAAAGTTTTGAAGAGGGTGCACGATGGTACAGAGGTAATTGTGGGTGGGAGGGAGTTTCATAATTTGGCTATGGTGCAAGAGAATAGTGCTTCTCCAGCAGAGTTATTGGCTTTAGTGACCTGTAAGTGATTTTTGTTGTTTGATCTTAGTGGTCTGGTGGTGCGATAGGGTTGGAGTAGATTCTGGAGGCATGGGACTTTTAGTGGATGGTTTACTAGTTTGTGGGTGAGTGTGAGTTGATACCACTGAAGGAGGTGAGGGAGTTCAAGCCAGCCCAGTTCAGCAAGTGAGAGACAGTGGTGACTATGGTAGGATGCCCTTGTGGCGAATTTGGCAATTTTGTTGTAGCAGGTCTGTAGCTTGTTTAGATCACATTGCCTTAGGTTGGTATATATTGGAGAGGCATAAAGTAGGGTGGAGATAAGGTGGGAATTTGCTACTGAAATCTTTGCTGCTTTGGTGAGAAGTTGCTTATTTCTGTATAACACTCCTAGTTTTTTGTGGACTTTTTTATGGTCATGGATATGTGAATGTCAAATTTTAGTTTATTGTCTATTTCCACTCCTAGCAATTTGGTGTGTTCTGTTGGGTGTATAGTGGTGTTGTCTTTTGCTGTAATGTTAAAGTGAGAGTTGTTTTGAGTATGTTTGGTGGGTTGGAAGATGAGTAGTTTAGTTTTGTTTGGGTTGAGTATTAATTGGGCATCAAATAACCAAGTTTCAACAGAGGAAAAGGCTTCCTGTGTGACTGTTTGCAGTTTGGGTAGGGACTGGGCTGAGCAGATGATGGTTGAGTCATCTGCATATTGTATGAGTGTGCCATGTTTGGTGGCAGAGGCTAGATTATTGGTGAAAATAAAGAGTAGGGGTCCAAGGATGGATCCTTTGGGAACTCCTATAGAGACAGGTAGTTGGGGAGATATGTCATTCTGCCATACAACGGATTGTTGGCAGTCAGACAGGTAACTCTGAAATCAGTTGGTGACTGATTGAGAGAAGGATAGGTTATTGAGGACAGAGATGAGTTGTTTGTGTGGGACCATGTCAAATGCTTTAGATAGGTCTAGGAAAGTAGCAGAGGAGAGATAGCCATTGTTTTTATGCTGAAGGATAGTGTTAGTAAAGAAGAGTAAGGCAGTGGTATTCTGTACCTCTTATAAAAAAGAATTTACAATCATATTTAGATATGTTACCTATACACGTAACTCCATACTAATTGGAGTCATTACTGGGCACATTGCGGGTGCTACAAAGAGCACTTCTGGCTAACATCAAAGAGTGAAACTATACTAATTTTGTAAAATGTAATCATACTTTGACTTAGGAATGGGGTCCATTTCCATCATGGTATTAGAACTCCAAAAGATGTGGAAAAATTAAAAAAGGGTACGCCAGTAAAATGTGCAGCAGCCATGACATTTTCATACAGATTACCCCAGAAAATAATACTGAGTGTGTTTTCTACTCACCTATGGCTCTTATCAGCTTTTCAAACTCTTCCTCTATTGCTGTGATTACTTGCTTGGCCTGTTTATTTGTCTCACTGTAAATAATGACTTTAAGTTCCTATCAACTGTAGCTTGTCATGAAGTCCTTGGGATTCATTCTGTACCTCTGGGCATACATCTTGCCTTCCAGTCCTGCCCCATCCATATTTCACCCTCATAATTAATCTATTCCACTGCCAGGATGCTTTCTCTTCTTCAGGGGCATGCTACTATTTTCCTGAGGTTTGTTAGATCTGCAATACAAGAGACCTGGTCAACTAATGGATCAGGGGAAAGCACAGAGGCCTAAGGATGAACAAGATTCCCAAATATCTGCTTCTTCTTTAAACCTTTACTCAGAAGTACTAAATCTCTGTCAGTCACCTGCTCCACACCCCACACTACTTGTTCTCTTAAAGGTATATTGTTTATCATGCCTAGTGTGCTACAGGGCAAGATTGTCCTTTTTGAGGATCTTCAGTGATGTTCTTTCTTTAATACATTTGTTAACAATGTAAGCCCACTGAACACAAGTGTTCCTTTTCAGAGGCAATCCAGGAGGACTGTCTTATTAAGTCGCTTGCTGAGATTCACACAGTAGACAAAGGTTGGGTTTAGGAATCAAACCATGTACCCTTTGCTCCAGGAAGAAGCTTGGTAGGAGCTCAGATTCTTAATCCTCTGAGCTAACTCCTATACTTAACCAAAGTGCACCAGAACAGCATAAGAACTGCGGAGAAGCATGTTTCTAGGAATGTTCTTTTCATCCACTATTCTCACCATCACAGGGTTCTTGCATAGGAGAGGCAGATTCCTGACTTTTTTGGGCATACTTTTCCTGTTGAAGTGATCTTTACTCTCATTCAAGAGCAGGACCTAGTGATAAGGCAATGCTGCACCTAATATAATGTCTCTCTGGACATGTCTACTCCATTGGCGTTGCACATTTACTATAATATTCAAGCTTCTTATTTCAGTTTCATCCTCCAGGACAGAATTCACCCTGATAGTCCTTGCATCAAGAGCTGCATGTTAAGACACAGAAGGGTGCATTAAACATTTCACTAATACAGTGAATAAACTAGCTTCTAATAAGCAAAGTCTTCTAGAAGCTTTCTCACAACTATTTCGTACATTGTTCCACTACACTTATTTCTCTTTAATTGAATGTTAGAAAACACTTACATCTTGAAAGACTGCAAAAATGGTTCCCCCTCATCTAGTGATATTACCCTTACATCCGCCTTTTAGTAGGATGTGTTGTTAAATAACTAAAGCTCCCGACAGATATACAAAACCCATATTCCTTTACATTAAGGCAGGAGCCACAAAACTGAAATTTTCAGATCCTTTGCTCTCCTAGCCCCTTAGCTAAGTAGTAAAAAAAAAAAAAAAAGGCTTTTGAAAATGTAGTTCTGTACAAGTGAGGAAATCTATGTCATTTTTTAACTGAAACATGTTTTTTTTGCCCATTCCACAGGGTGAACATTGCTTTAGATAAGGCAGGCTTCCTTTCTGATAATTGAACTATTTGTTTATGACATGGGAATCAATGAATTAGTTTCACTGATTCCTGTGTTCCTCCCATAAAGGACTAGGTAATAGAGTCAGCTCATGGGGCATTAGAGATTTTGGGTTGTGGAGTACACATGGGAGGGTTTCTCCCTGCAAAAACATTGTTAATGATAGATGGTGTGTGTCGCTGACTAGTAATTTTTGATGATGAAGTTTTGTAGAATGCTTATTCTAAGATTAGCCATATATCCCTACTGGCATATCAGTCATGCTAATTATATTCATAAGAGGTTACCCTCTTGAGTATTACAATACTGGTGATTGCTATCATCCTTGTATAGTAGATGGCTGCTTTGCCATGATTTTTATCTCTAGCCCTGTATTGTGAGATGACATACAGACAGCCTGTACCATCCACTAATGTACAGATACTGATCCCCTTACTACAACCTCCTACTGTGAATTATTTACATTTCTGGGGATTTTAGAAGCCCCTTAAAGTGATCTTTCAGTCAACTAGTAAAAAATAGATAAGCAGCAGTTAGATCCCATGAGCAGGATGGCAGTACAACCGGCTGGTACATTGTCAGATGTCATCTTTTTCCAATCTGCTTGTTTATTTGCATGGTTTTCTATTTGGTTTAAATTAATTGAATGCTATGTGGCAACTCCCATCATACTACACCTGAGACTTCTGATTCTGAATGTGAGGGCAGATTCCAGTGTCAGAGGGCTCTTTGTCTAAGCCATTTCTACACCATATTCAGGAGACTGTCAAACACTAACGAATTATATCTGCTACCCATAACATCTGTACACTGCAGGCCTTCATGAATCTCCTTCACTTCTCACACATCTCTGCCACTCGATATATAAATATGTAGTGTTCATGCACTGATTCCTGGAACCTCTGAACAAACTGTTAGCAGTCTATTCTATTGCAAATAGTTATAAAGCACCTTTATTTTGAATATTTTACTCAATGTGTTTTGTGGCTGCTTTCTTAATGTGTTTTTATCTTGTGATCTTGTTTTGTTCTGTAAGTCTCTGTCTATCACTGAAATGCGTCCTTCATGGATCAGTCCCTTACCCTGCTGAGCAGACATATAGTCTATCATATATATAAGAAAGTAAATAAAATATTAGTAATGTGGCAGATAAGAGATGAGTAAAGAGGAAGTAAAACCTCTAGTTTTGGATATTCTTAGTTATTAGTTCAGAAGGATTTTCTAAATACATTGGAGACATGATGATCAAAAGTTGGGGAATCCTCCATGGGGATGCCTTCTATGTGGACTATACAGCAGTTATTGCCTTTAAGTTTCAAGCCATTGTCCTTGCAATAGTTATTTTTTTGTCTCCCCACTCCTTGAGTGCCCTCACATTACGGGTACTCAAATAACAATCTCTGGCTTACAGTCATTATTATATTTTGTAAACAAGAGACCAAGGATATTGGCTTACAAGTCACAGAATAAACGCCAAGTAGAGGAGGACCCAGTAGTAAGCCTTCAGGAACCACATGTGCAATTTTTTTTTTACTTTATAAGGTGGTGCCTTTGTCAGTGTACTGTCTACCTCACTACATATGGATAGATGTTTAGGTTCACCAATTTGTTAGCAATGCCTACATGGAGGAAAAATAATTCTGGTTGTTAATGTCTTATCGAAAGAGATGCAAACGCTAATAGTACTGGGCCTCTCTTAAGCAAGCCGGTTTTGGTGTCAGACATCAACACATTACTGCACTCTTCACCTACAACCCACAACCTTCAGAATTAGGAACAGGTGGATTGTCAACTGCACGTCAGGGCATTATTTTTTACATGTTAGTACAGCTGGTTTATTTATTTTCCATTATGGATGCTGTAACTGGCTTATGTGTTTGTCCACCTGTAAGGATTCCTCAACATTTCAGTTTGTCTTGAGGTACATCTCTAAGCCAAACAATCCACATATGTTGTTCTGATGAGATCAGGAAAAAAAGAAGAAAACATGCCTAGTGAGGGTTAGATATTTTGACCAGAATGCACCGGTAAAGACTTTAAAAAAGTACAAATAAAAGGTCATGGGCATTCACAAGCTGTATAGCTGAAACACCAGTATATCCTTAAATGGTCGTCTGCATATATCCCATGGGTCTTCACTGCAGAAGGTTTAAGGTATTACATAGTGCAGGTCTTTCTTGTAGTTTTGACTAAATGGTGTGTCTGTGTGACCATTTGCTGTACCCACATATAGTGTGTGTGTGTGTGTGTGTGTGTGTGTGTGTGTGTGTGTGTGTGTGTGTGTGTGTGTGTGTGTGTGTGTGTGTGTGTGTGTGTGTGTGTGTGTGCATGTGTGTGCGTGTCTATATATATATATATATATATATATATATATATATGTAGAGAGAGAGAGAGAGAGAACAAAAGACTTGTAAAAATTAAAAGCATGCTAAAATGCTCTATTAAAACAAAAGAATGCAATTAATGTTTTTGCATCTAAAATCACATAAACAAGATATAAGACTGTGCTATACACCACATACACATCCTTTAAAAAAGATAAGATCATATAAGTAAAGACATAGTCATATTATTAAAAGTTAATCACAAAACATTCTAATACATTGTACTAAAATATAATTTTAGGGAATAAATAAACACTAATTATAAAGAGAGTGCATTCCACTCTCCATACAAATGTCTTCATTGCATGCCATGTTAATGCCGTAAAACTTTGTATTTTAATATACATTTGAAATTAACATATTAATTTAAGCCACTTGGTGTGTAGACATCACTCGGGTTTTTAATGTATATTATTTTTAATTTAAGCTCCAGCATGCTTTTGCAAAGTGGAAGAAAGCCAGATAACCCAACATAAACCCACAAAAACAAAGGGAGAATGTACAATTACCAGTGGTCAGGTTTAACTCCAGACCATGGGATCATAAGACAACCACTCAGGTACCATAATGTCTAAACAAACTTCATTTTAGCCAGGAAAGTTCATACATTACTGTCTATATGGACCATAAAATATAGGCTTTTAGAGAACAGCACTGTCTGAACTTAGATGCTGCTATACTGGCATTATCAGGGCAAGTTCATTTACTGTAAATATGTCCATGTTTTTATACATTTACTAAGTACCATCCCACTGGTACTGTACCTGGGGATCAATCTGGCAAACAGCTGGCATAGATGTAATGCCATTTCGTCTTGCCCACTTTTAGGGTCCTACAGTTTTTGTTTATAATATATATCCACAAAAAGAGAAAAAAAATAATTAGTGGGTTTTCCACAAACGAGACTGAACATGCCCAGGCAAAGTTTACAAAAGAAGCAAAAAGCAATGATCTAAGGCTACACCCATATACACACGTACACATTCATATACTCATATGCACACGCGCACACACACACACACACACACACACACACACACACACACACACACACACACACACACACACTCTCTCTCACAAACACAAACAGACAGACATCACATCCGCAGATAAAAATCCACACATTAAACAAAATGCATGTACCTATCATAATGTTAGATCATTGTTGTCTCGTTTTCATCCAGTTCAACATTTGGGTTGCTGGATCTGATCAGAGCTGACCTCAGCGCCATCTACCAGAGTTTTGGATCCAAAACTCTGACTCTTTACCTACCCACAATTCTCTCCTTCTGTCTGATTTACCTTGCATTTGCTGCCTGTTCAACCAGAACTATTCCCAAGAGCATTCCTGCGATCAGAATAATGAAAGCCTTTTTCTGAATTTCAATCCCTCTTGACTGTTCCCAGGTATTTAGTATGGTGTATATTGTAGACTAGGGTTAAAATAGGAAGTTAGGTACTGAATTTTAGTTCTTAAGACTGTTTCTGACTGTTTTCTTCTAGACATTTCTAGTAGTGTTTCCTAAATAGTGTTAACCTTGTGTGGGTAATAATAATATCAGATCACATGTTAATCTGGGAAGAAAGCCTTTGGGACAGAAATGTCATGTTGTAGCAACCAGATTTATTCACAAACAGGATACAGCAGTATTTTGAGAATCACCAAAAAGTAAATCTAAATTACAGCAAGCTATGACTACTTTTATACATAAAAAAGTGCGGGAATGACAATAGTTTTCTCCCTTTCCATCTCCTTCAACATGACCAATTATTACAGCTGCTTACATTTCTGACATCAGTAAACTATTTCTTTAACATCTTACTGATATAACTTTCTCATTGTGACATCTGCAAACTATTTGCTTCTTATCCAGTAGACATAGATTTGCCAGTTCTGACATATACAATCCATTCCTGTTATACACAGTAGACCTATATTCCCCATCTAATGACAGCTCAAGGTCTTTGAGCTGCATGTGTTCCTTCTGGATAGAGCTATGACATGACTAACACTGCCTGACAATATGTCTAGTTAGCATAATAATTGCTGACTTTTGTATCTTTACTTGTACAGCTATACTGTATAGTTTTGATAATTTGCCTATTTATCAGGAACTTCAAGTTTATTATAGTGCTCTTTTACTTAGCACTTTACAAGTTAAACCATAACACAAAGTAAAAAAAAATATCATGAATTAACAAATACAATAACTGCAACAAAAGTCATGTTCTCCTAATACCAAGTCCTACAAAGCAATACACAAACATGAAACAGTACAGCATAATAAAAGGTGCAGCCAAGAGTTATATCAAAAACATTTAAGCATCCATATAGCTACATCCTAAAATAACACTGGCACTGTCAAACCAGTTTGGTGGTCAAAATCTGAAATAAATAAATACAAATCTGTTGAATAAATAGATAAGACAAATAATTCTCAGTAAAAGACATCAGTCTTACACTTCAAATGTCCAGCAAACAGGACTACAAAATCAAATTATCAAGCTAACCTCTCCATTCATCCATTCTATTAAAATCATGAGAACAGTCTTTTTCCTTGTTCAACATATTACTTCCACCAAAAAACAAAGCAATTGGGAGAAACTGAAAGATGAAACACAGCTCTTTCCACTTTCTTTCTTGTCCACAATATTCTTCAATAGTCCATCCTTCAAAACCTTACCTCCAAATGTCAGTGCCATAAAGTTGACACAATCAAACAGTGTCAGTACAATGGTAAAAATGAAACAGCAGAGCAGGAAATGTTTTAGCAAAACCCAAACTTGATCCAGAAATGCAGCTAGCTCTGGGTCTGTCAGCCACCTGCTGCCATTGTTGAAAGCACCACCATATCACCCTCACACCAGTAAAAAATCAGTTGTGATTTCCTATCTTTACTATTACAGAGGTATTAGCAGTATAACATCTGAAATAACTGTTCAAAAAAATAATAATACTGCCAAAGAAACCTCCCTAAGAACACACCCCACCTTCACATCTTCATTGAATCTACTTGTACTGTAGGTACTACCATAGGAGTAAAAGGGTGACTGACTTTTTAGAGTCTTTTTTGCCCTTTTAAGGTGGTTACTTTTTTTCAACAGTTAAATTTTACATGGCCGAGTGATTTCCAGAATCCCTTGGCTGAGCAAATTTTGAGCTACTGACAATTTCAAGAAGAGACCACAATACATGCCTTATTAGCATTAGCTGTTCCCCTGGACTTTTACATTATCATGCAGCTTGACTCATGAGATCACCGTCTGTGCTGAAAGCCCCTTGAAGGGAAGCCTCAGAGGTAGTACAATGTAAGAAACAGAGAGGCTTATCATGTTGGGGAAAACTGCTAAGTTAAGGCTTCCACATCACTGTGAGCCTTTGTAAATCCCAGCCTTTAGTGTCTTCTCAGATCCCATGAACATGACAAAAAAAGAAAGTGAAGCCCACCCTTCTAGAAGTTGTGTGTCAAATACCTCAACAATTGGCTTAAAACGGATGCAATTAGAGTTCATGAAAAGCTGTGCTCATATGCCTGGGGCATGCTGTTCCATGAGAATGCTGAGGACTCTGTACTGGGCAATAGAAAAAAGAACTACAAATAATTTGTTCCCCTTCTTAATGAGCAGGTATGTAACTTCATATTTGTAAAATCTGTTCAGGTGCAGCTTTTAACAGAGGCCAGACCAGAAAATCATTTGTTAATTACATCTACACCAAGGTTATGACTGAGAGAGAATGCCATAAAGAATTTTGTATGTGTATATATGATACTGAGTTTCTAATATCTTTTTTTACAAGGTGGGGTCAGAGCATATATTCCCTTCCATTTACTGGCACACAGTGTTTGGAGTAAAACTCATGAAAACTGACAAGCTGATCCACAAATAACATAGTTTACATTTGTCAAAAAATGTCCCATTTTTATGATGCAGTCTGTAGTGGCATACAAAGATACAACTAACAGGATCATGGAATGTGTAGTTCTGTCACCCTTCCTGTCATTAAGCCAACACAAACCTTGGATCATTACCAATATAATTTTATGCTTGTTGGATGGGATATCACATGACTTCTTATCATTGTTTGTTGATTATTGTTTAGCTTGTCATTAAGCCGACACAGACTTCCGTACAATACCTATATAATTATATACTTGCTGGATAGGATATCACATGACTTCTTATCAGTGATTGGTCATTATTGCTTAGCATCGACTATGACCAGTATGAAGGTTTACTTACCCACCACTCATATGTCACACAATCCTTTGGTCCATTTCACATGCCCGACAAGTGACTGGCAATACTAAATGGCTGGTACAGAGTCATGCAGAATATGTGGCAAACCCACCTAAGCCCTTGAGTATCCTTTTTGTAGTAGTACCAAGCTGCTAAGACTGTTCACAAAACACAGTGACCATTTAAAAATAGACAGCTGTTTCAGAATTGCTGATAGGAATGCAGTCTGCCTCCTAGTGCTCTGCAGCAGAGCAGACTGACATCACCTTGAGAAACTTTTCTGACTTTCTGAAGCAAATGAAGGCATTCACTTACTGCTAAATATGTTTTGATCTTGCACTAATTGGTAAATATGGTGACTGTCATTGTTCTGTACCTCTTGTTCCAGAACAAGGTTGAAAACATCGTCATTAGTCACAGCCCATTTCCCTCAATTATCTGTAAAATGAATTAGTAAACACAAAACAGAGTCCCATCAGCAGATGTCTTCATGCATAGCTAGAATTGAGACAGAGCGAGAGAAAGAGAGAGCAGCATATTCTAATACAGAAAAGAAAAAATAGCATGCAGAAAAGAGCTTTGCATAA
>NC_056726.1:1259457230-1259517230 GCF_019279795.1 Protopterus annectens
TAATGCATTTACATATGTAACATACCTATCAACCCTGCAAGCACTTCTAGTTGGTGACAGTTCGAAATTTTCTGCAACTGCATTTTAGCTCAAATCAAAATAAAATTAACAGGAAAAATATTCTACAGAAAACAAGACTCAATATCACCTCAATATACTAAAATCCTAGGAAGAGACATTCATCCTGGCCCCACCTATCACCACCAACGTCAAGACTATTCAGTTCCACTCACTTGTCTGTCCTGATAACAGTCAACCAGTCCCCACTCCAGTAATCTAACTTGTGCTGCCATAAATATTAGATGCATAAGAAATAAAACAACTGAGCAACATGCCGAGATTGCTCAACACAAGCCCGATTGTCTCACTATAACTGAAACCTGGATTAAACCCAGCATAAATAACTCTGAAATTATACCCCCAAGCTATAATATTATCCAGAATGACCACATAAAGATAAAGGTGGTAGTTATTACTTTTAGTATTTCCTAACAACTGCCACTTTTCCCCTTACAACAACCCAATACCAAAATTCAGTTCAGAATAGCTTCTTATTACTTTTCTGAAAGTAAACAAATTATGGATTACTGCTTTTTACATCCCTCCAGGTGACAAGACAGCTACATTGAAAAGTATACTATGTTTGATATCCATAATAATTCCACCAGAAAAAATACTACTAGGTAATGTCAGTTATCAATTGGTTGGACATAACCACCAACTGTCATACATCTAACATGAGTTTATATGGTTGCACGCTACTAATTAATATCTCCACACACTACAGCAAGACAATAAATTCCTTATTAGACTGGATCCTAGTATCAGACCCTCACAAATTCACAACCACAGGTACAATGTCAGACTCCCTCAGTCACTATCTCTCAATCTGTACTGCCAGACATTTCAAGCATCCACTTAATCAGCATGCAATCTATGTTTAACCCAGAAACATCCACCACTTCCCTATCATCTATTAACTAGAACATTTTAAAAATCCAGCTGTTATATGATGCTGTAAATTAATTCAGCACACATTTCCTAAATATCCTAAATAGCCTTGCACCTGCTAGAAGGAAGAGACTAAAAACAAATAATGCAATTTGGCTATCCAAAAAGAGAAAAATGCTAGTGCAGGATAGAACAGGGCATGGAAAGAATGGCAACATTATAAAACATGACAATGTCTTGAAAACTTCAGAATGAAATAAATGAAGACATAACATTCATAACAATAGTAAATACAATCCTAAAAAACATTCTGGTCAACCATTAAAGAAACCTTACATCCTGGCCAAAAATTCAACTCTAATCCCTCTCCCAATAACTCATCAGTCAAATCTGCAATAAAATTCAACTCTCATTTCATAGATAGTATAGCATCTGTAACTAAGGATTCTTCAACATCTAATCCCAACCCTGCAAAATAGTCATATATCATCATATCCACTTTCACTTTCAAACCTGTGCCCACATCCTATATAAAACAACACTTAAATAAACTCAAGCCATGTTCTACTTCAGCTGATAACCTTCCAAGTGAACACCTTAAAACCACAGCCTGTAACATTGTCTACCCTGTCTCCATCCTTATAAATAGGTCAGTCCAGAAATCCCACATTCCCTCTGTCTGAAAAAAAATCACACATTATCTCACTGCACAAAGGAAGAAATTCAACAGACATACTAATTTTACACCTACAGAAATATTATCCCCCCCTTCAAAATGCTTGAAAATGTATTCAAAAACAATTGCTAAACCATCTCCTGCGAGAAAAACTGTTACCACCCCCACACACACACACACACACACACACACACACACCATGGCATCTGTCCTTTCTATATTACTAACACTGCACTTCTTTATAGATATGGTCAAGATATAACGGCAAATCAGTTTCCTCCTTATTTCTAGACTTGTCTAAAGTCTTCAACAGAGTTTGCCATAGCTACTTCAAATGTCCACACTAGTTCTATATCAGCCCACAGATATAGTAGTCCATGAAAAGAAGAAAAAAGGAGCATTGATCGTTGAGATTCCACACCCACTGATTACACTGTCTTACATACAGAGAGACACAAAGTTATAAAATACCAGTATTTGCAGGCAAAAACAACGGCAATGTGGAAAAACAATACCCAGACAGTTCCAATAGTAGAAACAGCAGTGGGTCTCATAAAAAAGAATTGGCAGTCATACTTAGATATGCTACAAATGCATGTAACTCCATATGAATTGCAGGAGTCATCATTACTGGGCATATTATGGGTGCTGTGAAGTGTACTTCTGGTTAACATCAAAGATTGAAACAATACTAATTTCAAGAACTTAAATCATATGTTATCTTAGGCATCAGATCCATTCCCCTTCAGGGTATTAGAAACCCAAAAGTCTTGGAGAAATTAAACTGGACATTTGAGTCTGAATAGAAGTAGTAGTCCACAAAAAAAAAAAAAAAAAAAAAAAAAAACACAAAAACTGAAATGCCCACAAAGAGCCAAAAAAATGATAGAGTGGACTATTGAGGATTAGGAAGAAATTATGTATTGTTACTATTATGCATGAACCACATAATTTCAGATAGAAGATATTCAGAAATATTATGAGAGAAGTTAGAGGAAAGAAAAACACTTGCACAATAAAAACTATCAAAAGCTTCTAAGGCAAATTTGTGCTCACTAATACAACAGATCCATGAAAAACGTTATATAGACCAAAAAACTTTGGGCCATTTGGAAAAAGAAGTGACAGATGAAGTGCAAAAATATAAAGAATAAATTCTAGACATTTTTGAAAAGTATAAAAAAGAAACATGGACATGGGAAAGAGAGAGAGATCTGATATGGTACCACATTTATGCGAAGGAGGAGGAAGCCAAACTAATCAATCCAAAAAACATGCTCTAAAGAGGTTTGAAGAGAAATGCAGGCAAAGGCACCAGATATTGACAAATTCACAATATAAAAAATAAGATCACAAAGGGGGAACACACAACAGAAGATTACAAAAGTAGAAGTTAAACAAATAGAAGCTCTTTCCTTATATGTTCAGCTCCCGCCATACCAGAACTCCTACAAACAACCCAGAATGTCTTCCTTGACATAGAAAACTACCTCTCTGACTCCCAACTTGTTCTTATTCCTAATAAAACAAAACTCATGCTCTTCACTAGTAACAAAACACATCACCCTCCACCCTTCACCATCTGTTCCTCCAGTAAAACTATAATAGAACCTGTTGAACACACTGAGCTCCTCAGGAATACAATCGACAACCATCTTAGATTTGGCAAACACCTAGCTATAAATATCCAAAAATTTCGCATCAAGCTAGGGTCACTCTATAGGGTCAAGCTTTTCCTAATCAACTACACCAAAAATTTCATAGCCAAGACTCATCTAGTTTCTAGCCTTCTGTGCACCACTCCAATATTCATAAATCTCAGAAAAACTGATTTAAATAAACTGGAGAACTGTTAAAATAGCAAGATTCACTACATGCCTCCCTTATAGATCAAACCATTGCACTGCATTGCATCAACTAAAATGGCTTGAAATACCTAATCTTCTAATCTTCAACCAATTAACTTTCACTCACGTCTTCCACCATCCAACTACCCTGCTCTCAAGGACCTAGTTCAGCCTTACTCCAGCTGTACATCCCTAAGATCTACTACCAACAAAGTCCTACTAAAACTAATCAAATCCAACAATAGCTATGGAAATTCATTGTTATCAAACCAAATATCTAAGTACTGGAATTCCATACCCCAAAAGATAATCAATGTCACCAACACTTCCAAGTTTAAACTACTACTAAATAAACACCTTACTAACAACTGACTCTGCTCTGGTCCTAAGCCTGGTTGAATAATCATGTCATCACCTTTTAACTATCCATACTATGCCTCGCTGTCTTATTCTAAGTCTATCAAACTATATCCATCCTACCCCTTCCACTTATTCTCTCCTTTCTAGTACTTAACGTCAGTCTATTACAAGATATGTTTTTTTCTTAAGTAATGTCTTAGAATGAGATGAGAGTTTACTCATATTGCACTGCAGTGGTACTCAGAAGGGTGCTTGTGACTCTTTGATATTCCCTCTGCTTGTTCTTTCCCTCTTATGTATTATTCATGTTATCATTTGTCTGCATAATATTTGCTATTTCATGCTATTTAATTTATATCTGAACCATTTATGTCCATAATATGTATTGCTTAATCACCTCATCTATGCTTGTAAGTGTATAGAATGTATTTCTACTCTTGTTAAAATTCTTTCATAATGGAGCTTTTCTCCCCTGGTCTCTGCTAAAAATGGGCCAATGGCCCAGTCAGACTTTCCTGGTAAACAAATGTAAAATAAAAAATAATAAAATATGGTATACCTGAAAAGTGAAGGATTTAGCATAGAAAGTGTAACACAGGTTATGTCATAGCATGATGGAACAATGAGCTCCCAAAGTAAGAGGAAACAGGAGACATATGAAGAAGAAATATGGACATGGATATTGGAAAGAAAAATAGATCTATTATGGTGCAATATTTATACAAAGAGGAAATTAAAACTAATCAATACAAAAAAGCCACACCAAAGATTCTGGAAGAGAAATACAGGTAAAGGTATTAAGCTATGGAAAATTTTACAATACAAAAAATAAGAAAACAAAAGGGGAAAGCAGAAAAGAGGATTAGCAAAGAAATAGAAACCGAACTTATGGACTACCTGCAAAGTGAAGGATTTAGTGTAGAAAATCCAACATCACAGCTTGATGCAACAATGAGTCCCCAAATAAAGGAAAAATAGGTGGAATGGGAAGCATCTGATCACTTGCCACAGGTAGATACTCTTCAGCCATCAGGAGGAAACCAGTACAAAAGTTAATTTGGAGTTCCACATCATAGGAGGGAACAAGAAACAGTGGCAGCTCTGATGCAGGCAATGTTCTGTAGTGATGGGCCAAGAAGATATGTCACAAGAAGATATTCTGGAACTTTCTGTAAAATGCCCCACAGGAAACAGAACAAAGAATGTTCTCTCAGTTTAGAAGAAAATAATCTAATGGAAGAGTTGCTTGATTTAATAGAGATGGCTAGACCTATTGAGATCGATGAAAGAAACAGATTACTGAAAAGTCAATAAGAAAGAAAATGTTAGAAATCTTATTAAACAAATGAACACAATAATCAAGACTATTAACAGAAACTCTTGCGATATAACAGAAGTAATATTACTGTGCAACTAAATTAATAATGGATAGTCTTACCATAAAAACACAGAACAATGAGGAAAAGGAGGGGAAGAAATCAAATGCCATCATGGAAGCACTGGACAATGAAAACTATAAAGCAATTAAGAAAAGAAGTGTCACTGTTAGAAGATTATAGAAGAGGGAGCTGATCAACAACATTTCTTATAAAGATAGAAGTGATAAAAGCAATGCTCAGTATCAGAAAAGACCAGGCTCTGTCATACACTATTGTAAATAATAAACTAAAGATATCAGCACAGGCAGAACAACTTAGAAGATATGCAGATAAATAGAAAGGGTTTCTGCCTGAAATTCCCATCCCTGTGGTACTTGCTAAACAGTGTGGAAACTCTCTACCTGTGCACAACCTGGTCAGAGCTTCCCTAATTAGTTTGCTTTCCTAATGTGTATGAGTGTTTAAATGTGATAACACACATGCTCCTGTGGTGCAAACGCTTATCTTATATGTATATATTCTATATAGGTACTGTATTCTTACCCACATCCTCCCAGGTCAGAGCCTGCTCATCTAAGCTCACTCTTAAATGTGTCTGGGCATTTTATGTGTTTAGTCTCTGCTCCTGTTTAGTATTTGGCATGTCTGCTTTGCTACCTGACCTAACTGATTCCTACAATACAGTTTAATAGCATACCATAGTTTCAATGGCACATAATGCTTGGAGCATGTTCAGCAGTGCCTTCCTCCTGTATAGTGTATTATAAAATATCTTTCAGCCCTGCTATAATACCATGCACTCAGTGTGCCCCAGTATTACTAAACGAAACCACCCCTATTAATATAACAGAAGTTTGACAAATACAAATAGCCCCAATACATACAGGATCTAAACGCAGTACCACCAATCACTTAATTTGTTGTTCCCCTGACTACCTCCCGCAGCTAGTGTGGTCAAGGGGGATATACAGAATATTTTCTACACTAATGCCTTATTCGTGCAATATTTTTACTGTGGCCACTTCTGGCTGTAAAATGCATTAGCTTCTGCTGTAATCTGTTATCTGCAAAGTGAATAAGCAGCTGCTGTCAGTTCTTATAGAGGAACTTGTATTTGTATATGTTGACTGTATAGTGAATAAGTTCCTGCTGTTGTTGATTTTCCTAGAGCAACTCGTTTTTGCATATGCACCCATTGCCTATTGAATTGCATTTAACTGTGCTGCTTCCATCTAATGCTTGTATTTCTCCCTGGAACTTGTCTCATATTTCCATTATGAACTGTTATTCCCCTTTTTTTGTGCTGAACTTATCACATGTAACTGGATCTCTCCAGCCTATCCTATTACTGCCTCTCCCAGTTCTCCCATGCCTCTATATTAAAGTACTTCTCTCTCTTTTCAGCTCAATCGGGTATTTTTCTCTTGGGTTCCCCTTCTACAGCTCCATTTAGACTGAGGAACATACCTCCCCAAAGAAGAAATCCAGGGACATTCTGAAAAATAACCCCCTTCATCTGCGTGTATTGCAATACTCTTTGTTAAAGCTTATTTTTAAGGTGTTTGTATTGCTAACCATGGCATGCACACTTGCAGTTCTGTAGCAGCCCTTTTCCCAACTCTCTCCCCTCCAGTTATTTCACTCCCTACAATAAGTAGATTCTACATTTTACTTTTCTAAGGAATGCCACTAGGTGACGATATATTCCTACTCATTGTATTAGGTAAGTTTCAATACTCTTTCCCCTGCTCCCTGCAGCTGTAAGGCCTGTTGGCCTTTCCCATTGTTTTTTGCACAATTGTCTCACCTGTTCAATTCTCCTTGAATTAGACCAAACCATAACTCATAAGTAACATATCTCTATGCTTGTCAGAACCTTTGAGAGCTCAAGAGTGCCTGTATCACTGATTGTTTTTGTTGGTCTCTTCTGCTCCTTCCTCCTTCTCAGATCTGCCCTCTACATTTGCCCTTTGGGCTCACTCCGATCCCCTACCCTACCCCCATTTCCACCCACCCCCACTTCAATTACACTTATACCCATAGACTACACCCACCTCCCATAGACCAATCCAACCTAGAAGAGCCAACCACCCAATTAGCCTTCTGATTATGCCTCTACAGACCACTTTACTGAACCTTGTGACACCCTACCTACTCTTCCACTCTACCTGCTACACCACTTATCACCTTACTATACTCATATTACCCCACTAACTCTACACACCCTCCCCAATAATAAAAAACAATAATGACTTCACGATCAAAAAACGCAAGTCTACAATTCCTACTATATTCTATATCCATCTCTACCCTAGTACTACTAGCATCAATTACCAGCTATCAAGTCCAACTTCAACAAAACCTAATCATTCCAAAACAATCTACATCCATTAAGTATACACCCACCTATGCCTACACTCACCTAGCACCGTACCTCTACCAAACCACCCCTATTCACTATCTCTCAGACAAACTACTCTCAACATGTAGGCAATCCCACACTACATTAAAACACATAACAATTATCAGTAAACTTAGCAGACTCTACCTATACCTCAAGACAAAACTCATATGTTGTGGTGACATACACCCTAACCCAGGCCACTCACCCCTAGCTTCAATCTGAATAATGCCCTGCTCCACAGGGAGGAAAAATTCACTCCTCATTATTAATCTTAATGTAAGGAGTATCCTGAACAAAGTCCATGACCTCCATGCTCTACTAACCTTATATAATCCAGAAATTGTCATTCTGACTGAGACCTGGCTAAAACCAGATATCCACAATAATAAAATTACAGCACAAGGGTATAACATCATTCGAAAAGACAGAGTAGGAAAAAGGGATGGGGGAGTAGCCATACTATATAAAAGTCACCTCATCCTAGAATAACTCAACATCTCAACCCCTGACCTCAAAAACATGGAACTCACCCTTGCCAAATTAAAATTAAACCCAAAAAAATACATCAATATCATAGGCCACTATATCCCACCAGGCAACAATATTACCATCATGGAAAACCTACTTGAATGGATATGCAACTCCCTACCACAAGAAAACATCCTACTAGATGACCTCAATATAGATTGGCTCAACTGCTCCAAACAAAACCCACTCTCCCACATTAATCTACATAGATTAACCCAAATTATTACATCCCCCACTAGAGTTGACAAAAGAACCAAACATCAAGCCATACTGGACTGGATACTTGCATCCCATCCTTCCCTCATATCCCTTGCTGGATGTCTGCCTGACACCTTCAGCGATCACTATCCAACATTTCTACTAAGATTTAAAACACCCCTAATAACACAGATAACAGTATGGGAAATTAGAAATAAAAAAAAAAATAATTTAACCTTAACTATAACAGGGACCTGAATATCTGTAAGTGGAGCCCCTTGAAAAAGTTATCTCTCGATAAAGCAGTCCAGTACTGTAATACAACCTTTATAAATATACTTAACCATCATGCCCCCCCCCCAAAAAAAAACAACCAGAATTAAAACTAAATATGCTCCCTGGCTAACTAAAACTAAAAAAATATCCTACTAACAAAATATTCAAATAAACATGCTAATAACCCACAAAAATTCTGGGCCACAATCAACTCTCTCTTACTAACAGGGAAAACTTCCACCCCCTCATCAAAAACAGAAAATAACCATGACAATATCCCCACACTATTCAAAAAGTTCTTTACAGAAACTATCCAAGCCCTTGCAAATAACTAAATTGCCCTAATAACACACATCCAACAAAAACATCTCCTCCTCCTGAAACAAAAGACAGTAGCACCCACTTTAACTTTCATTCATTATCAAGCAATACCATTCAAAAACTTCTCCAAAAACTCAAACCGACCACGCAAGCCGCCAACAACCTACCAACTGAAAATCTACAACTAGCCGCAGAAACTATAGCCTAGCCTGTCACTATCCTAATTAACAGATCCATCTCAGAATGTACTGTACCTCACTTATGGAAAATACCCCATATAATACCAATGCATAAAGGGGTAACTCTTTCAAACTCAATAACTGTTGGCCTATAGCTATACTATCCCCCTTATCAAAAATACTTGAGAGGGTAAGCCACACACAACTGATGCAATATTTGCTAAAAAACAAACTACTATCTATGCAACAACATGGCTTCAGACCTTTCCATAGTACTACCACTGCACTTATCTCATTCACTAACACCATAAATAACCACATAAATAATGGACTAATCATATCTGCTACATTCTTAGATTTATCCAAAGCTTTTGATATGGTCAACCATATGAAACTCCTTCACTCACTCTCCACCTTAAACCTCAATTCATCTTCTATCTCTTGGTTTAAGAGCTATCTATCTGGTAGGATTTGAGCAGTAAAGTGACAAAACCAAATATCCTCCTTGCTGCCTGTTTCCCTAGGGATCCCTCAAGGCTCCATCTTAGGTCCTTTACTATTCACACTGTTCACCAACCAACTGCCATCTACCACACCCAAAGCCTCTATAGTGCAATATGCAGATGACACCACTTTTATATGTGCAGCCCCCACACTAGATCACCTCCTCTCCCAAATACAAGAATCCTTCTCTGTAGCAGAAACTTGGTTCACCAACCAACAGCTCATTCTTAACCCATCCAAAACTAAATTGCTCCTCTTTAACTCCCAGAAATCCCTTTCCCGCACTGACAGCTTTACTATCACCTCCAACAACAATACCACCATTACCCCTACCAATCACACCAAGCTGCTAGGCATGGAAATAGACAACCATCTTAGAGTTGATCTACACGTTGTTCACACTATATAGAAAGTTCACAAAAAACTCTGACTACTCTATCAAAACAAACACTATCTCTCAAACCATTCAAAAATAACAATAGCAAGGACACACCTACTATCTACATTACTCTATGCCTCCCTTGTGCTCACTAACCTTCACAAAATTGATCTAAACAAACTCGAATCATGCTACAGTAAGATAGCAAGATTTGCTACAGGTTCATTATATAGAACTCATCCCTGTGAGTGTCTCATCAAACTTAACTGGTTAGAGCTCCCACTAATACTTCAAAGCAATCAGCTCTCACTAGTGCACAAAATATTAAAACACTCAGGCAAAATTCCAGCTCTACAACATCTAATTCACCCTCACACCACTACTAGAACCTTAAGATCTATCACCCAAAATCACCTACAGGTCATCAAATTTAACAATAATGTAGGAAAACCTATCTACAGCCACTCGATCTCTAAACTCTGGAACTCCCTTCCTGCCCACTTAAAATCCAACAACTCCATCACTAAATTTAAGAAACTCCTTAAAACTCACTTCATGAACAACAGGCTTTGCTCCTGTCTCACCCCTGGATAACACTATAGTATATAGCTAATCTCTTTGCACCACACTAAAATATGCTACCTTCTCAGCCTACCCATAGTCCTAATATTACTACAGGATAGGAAATGTTTTCTGGCATGTTAAGAGAGCATTACTAACTGCTCATCTATTTGTCTAGTAGCTACTGTAATGAATTCCATGTATTGCTCCTCATAATTATGAATCTGTTTACACTGTCTTACCTGTTGCTCTCATAATTACTCAGAGTGTATACAATATGTGTCACTTAGTTTCACAGTGTTAGTCTGCCTGAAATAGATGTCACAAGTAATGGCTTTTAATGTTAAAAATGAATGTAATTGGAGGTTTTCTCCCCAGGCCTCCTCTGAAAATGGACCTGTATCCAGCTGGGCTCTCCCGGTTAACAAATGCAAAATAAATAAAAATAAAATAAATAAATAAAATAAGCAATTAATTGATGACCCAAAAAAATTTATAGAGAAATGGGAACCAAGCAAAAAGAATAGGAACCCTACCAAAAAAGAAGAAATAGACACATTCTAGGGAAATATCTAAGAAGACCCTGTGGAACATAACAAAGATGCTGAATGGACAGAAGAAGTAAAAGAAACAGTAAGAAGTTCAATGTATGGAATATGAAATGGGATGAAGTAATGGCCAGAGAAATTGAAACAAAATGAAGAAAAGCTCCTAACTGGAAAAACCCAGGCCCAGATACAGTACCTAACTTCTGGCTAAAATTATTAACATCTTTAGATGAACATTTACCCCTGAGTAAGAACTACATATATGCACATTCTGAACAGCCATCAACCTGTTTAACAACAGGAAAAATGATACTCCTCCTTAAGAGTTAACCCACAAGCTGTCCTAAAAACTATAGACCAATATTGTGCCTTCTGACAATGTATAAATTATGTACGGGAATTGATGCCAACAGAGTTTATAGTCATTTAGAAGAAAACTGATCATGGCAGTAGAACAAAAGGATAATAAAAGAAAGTCATATAAAACAACTGATCATTTGTTATTAAATAAAGTCATAATGGAGAATTGTAAAAAGGGGAAGGATCTATGTATGGCATGGATAGATTACAAAAAAGCATTTGACAACATTCCCCATTAAAGGATAAAGGAGTGATTGCAAATGTGTAAGATGCACCCTGTGATGTCCCTCCTCTGGGCCAGAAATCGAGGAATCTCACTCCTCACCATGGACACTGGTGAGGGATGTTCACCTGGAACAGAAATAGATACACCCAGTATTTCCAGATGCAGCTCTCTGCACCAAGCACAATTTCCCTTAAAAGCACAGTGGGAATACACTCAACCCTGGGGCTGGGTTTCTCTCTCTCTCTCTCTCTCTCTCTCTCTCTCTCTCTCTCTCTCTCTCTCTCTCCAGGCTCCAAATAAGACTACCCATTGACACAGCTGTAAGGATGAGTCCTCAGCAGAGTGTTCCAAGCTGAGTCCTCCACCACACTCTCCAATAAACCAGTGCTCTGAGTCCCTGCTCCAAGTAGCTGACACTCATACTCTTTGAGATTTGATTTTCACACTCACACACACACCTGGGAAAGGCTGGCACAGATTTACCAGCTATGCCCCCTCTGCATATAGGGTAGGTACTCCCACCAGAACACTCCAATGCCAGCTACTCTAAGGCATTTACAAGGGTACCCAAGTATACTGAGTAAAATTAATACTAATACAAATGATGGTGTTTGACCAATGCAGCAAAGCTTTCAGAAGCAGCCACAGTGTCACCAAACAAATATAAGTACTCTCAAAGGTTGAAATATTTTCTAAAAGGCCAGCTACAATGAACAGTTTAAATGTATTTAATAATAAATAATAAAAGAACATGAAAATACTAAATATCTATTTACAATAAACACTAAAGTTTCAGTCCTAGGAAATGACTGGACAGTACAGTGGTGCAGTGGTTTGCATTGTTGCCTCACAGCAAGAGGTTCTCTGGTTTGATTCTCAGCTGGGGTGCATTCTGTGCAGAGTCTGCATGTCCTCCCTGTGTTGGTGTGTGTTTCCTCCAAGTGCTCCGGTTTCATCCCACATTACAAAGACAAGCATCTGGAGCATTTCTCCCTTAGCCTCTGCTGAAAATTGGTTTATTCCAAGTTGGACTTTCCCAGTAAACAAATGTTAAATAAGTAAAATATTAAAAATGATACAGATGTATACATTCACATAGATACAGAAAAACAGTACTTAACTAATCTCACTATACTTTCCTGACTGATCTAAAGAATTATGACTCCCTGGTTACTTACCAAGGCAAGATGACGCATGCAAGTGAATACTTCTTTGTCAGGTTTCTAAAACTAGGCCAGTCTGAGACTTCTGTCTCATCTAGTATTAAAACATCATTTTAATGCTGGATTACAGAATGACATCACCTACATATGGTCACCTGAGTCTGGTTCGCATACTACCCCCTTTGCTAGAAACGGAACCAGAATTTAGCACATATATGTTATGCACACAGACAGAGATTTGCTAAGATGTGTTATAGCATCTGAAAGCTATAAAACCATTTTAAAACTTCTACCCTTCCAGGGTAACAATTAGTTAACCCTAAGGACAATACAGTAAGATTCCTAGTCATGGTTTTCACAGACATTGTGTTTCTGGCTGCAGTCCAAACTGTAAGATACAATCTTTATGGCCTAAAGCAGGTCATTTAATTTCAGACAATTTCTCAAAGTTAGCCGGACTGAGATTAACCTCTTCTCTTCCAGTATCCTGTGTTATAATGTATTCATTTCAGCAGTTACAATACAGTCTGATATATAGGTATATTTCTTTTCTGTCCAGCAGGACCCACTGTTTGCACATTTTTAACACAATCAGCTTTATAAATACATTTTCAATACAAACATCTGTACAGATCAGTTTGCTATACAAATTATATATAATTCTTTACAGAACTCCAGCTAGCTATGCTGGCAATAACTCACATCATCACACACACTACATTGATCAATTATATTACAGTGACCATGAATCAGTGGCAAATTACTTTGCAGCTAAGCCACAATAAAAGACAAATTATTATCTTAGGGATAAAAATTCAGTGGAGGATATTCCAGGGTGACTCTTTGTCACCATTGTTCTTTTGTCCTGTTCTTAATCCATAAAACTGCCAGATTAGGCTATGTCCACAATTTGGCTCCCAGAAAGCAATGAAGTGTAAATACTTCTCATCATCTTTTTGTGGATGATTTAAAACTGCATAGTTCATCGGATGAGGAGCTAAATGTACAACAGCAAGTGGACAAAACTTTTTCAGATGATATAAGAATGTCACTTGGTCATGATAAATTTGCCAAAGCAGCATTTAAACTAGGAAAGCTGCAGCACCAAGACAAAAATGTGATAAAAAGGAACTTGAGCAGGAGGGAGTATATAAATATTTGGGCATTAAAGAAGGATTGACAATAAAACATGAACAAATGTAAACAAAACTCAGTAAGGAATATTTTAGAAGTCTGAAATTGTTACTGAATCATCCCTGACATCTAGGTACAAAGTTCAGCCTATTAACCAATTTTCTCTTCTTGTTCCAACTAACAGTTTTGGGGTGACTGACTGGCCCCAAAAGGTATTGTATCATTTGGAAAGGAAAACAAGAAAAATGTTTCATGCTTATCAAATGATATATGAAAATCAGTGTATACCATGAGTATATATATTACTCATTCTGAATGAGGTTTGGGCCTTCTTGAAAATGATTACAGGAATATATCTACAATCATAGGACTGCAGAGATATTTGCTGACTTTACCAGATGCAAACATAGAGAAACATTTTTAAAACATTAGAAGAACAAGTCTAATATGACTTCTTTAGTTAAGCAGAAGCGTATCAGTGTCAAGTGCAAATGGAAATCAAACCACAAGTAGACAAAAATCAGGCAGCAACTGAATGTGCCAAAAACAAAAGAAAGAATATAAGAAGAAGCATCAGATGAGAAAGCAAGAAATATGCAAAAGACATAAATATAGTTGCAAGTCCAGAGAACTACTGGAACAACCTCATGTCAATCAGGATCTATTGAAGAAATGGTTAAGGAGAGGTGAATTTAACCCAAAAGATGAAAGGTTAATATTGGCAGCCTAGGACAGTAGGCTATATATACATTGGTTTACAAAGTCCATTGAACATTTGGGTGAAACAGATGAATGCAGGTTCAGTAAAACAGAACTGAGACAATTGTACATGTTGTTGCTGGGTGTGATACACTAATGGCAGAGGGCCTGTATACTGAAAGGCATAATAATTTGCAACACTGTTGCACTAGGGATTGTGCAAACATTCCAATATTCAAGTAGCTGAGAAACATTGGAATCATGAGCTGCAAAGCATTATAGATACTGATGAAGATGGTATCACATGAGATTACCCTTTACCAAAAGCTCAGCAAATAGATGCGAGAAAACCAGATGCAGTAGTCCAGGAAAAGAAGACAAAAGTAGCATTGAGCACTAAAATTGCTACACTCATTGACTACGGTGTCTTATGTACAGAGATTCACAAAGTCATAAAATACTACGATTTGCAGGCAGAAGTAAGGATAATGTGGAAGAAGGATTCCCAGACAGTTCCAATAGTAGCAGGAGCAATGGGTCTCATAAAAAATAATCTACAGTCATTTTTAAATATGCTACTGACACTTGTAACTCCATATGAACTGCAGGATCAGTTCTGGGTAAATTGCGGGTGCTACAAGAAAAACATTTAGCTAGTGTCAAAGACTGAAAAAATACTAATTTCATGAACTTTAATCATACTTTGACTTAGGAATGGGGTCCATTCCCATTATGGTATTAGAAACCCAAAAGACTTGGAGAAATTACACCATGAAAAGACATCTGAGTCCCAACCAATAACAGTTCTGACCATCTTTTTTTAAATCAGTGCCCCCTCCTATTTCCCTTGGCCAGAAAAATTGTAACAAAATTAAGAAACAGTACTACATGGAAAACCCCTAAACCCCTACAGTAGTGCAGTAAGGGTGGAGCGAAGGGAGCAGTTGCCTCGGGTGCAGTGTTAGAGGGCACAATAAAGAAGGACTCTTTGAAATGCTGAGTGAGTGTAGGTCTGCTATAATAATCAGATTAGTACAAATGTACCAATGTATCAATCTGCTCCACACACTGCAAGTCAAAGTCATTTTTTTTGCATTCACTGACGGAGATATGGGTCTGATTTTTTTTTTTTTTTTTTTATGTTCTAACCATTTTACTAGAAGTCCAATGCACTATCCATTGTGCCACAGAATCTACTAGCTACTGTGTAGTAAGTCAAAGTGTTTGATTTACTTATTTGCTGTTGTTGCTGTTCCTCTTGGCTAAAGAGCTGATGGGGGTATGGATTGTCTTGCAACGTGGGAAACTGGTTTTATTTATTCAATATTTGTTTACCGGGATAGACCGACTGGATAGTTGTCCTTTTTCAGCAGAGACCCAGGGGGAAAAGCCCTAGAGGTTACAAATGATAAAATAAGTACAAACAAAGCAATGCAAACATATACAAAGAAATAACTCATTGAATTGTTCAGAGCAACAGAGTATAATTGTTAACAAGGTTCTTATAGTTTCCACAGGCTCAGTGCAACACAACTAATTCAGACGAAACATTGGTATGAATGTACCAGTTAACTTACTATTGCATAAGCCAGTGTTTTTTTTTTCTTTTTTTGGTTGTTCTTAAAGTGATGACAGGGTCATGGGTCTGCTATAGGAAGCTGACAAGATGGTACAAAGTAAAACAAAGTCCTTTTTTTTTCTTTTTTCTTTTTTTTCTTCATTTAAGAACTAATGGAGTGGGATGCTACATGGGGAATGGGTGCAAGGTGCTAAATGAGCCAGCTGCAACTCTGTTCATCTGTCCCATTTTAGGGATCTAGGTTATCTGAGGTCATTCTGGCACAGTAGCTCAGTGTTCATAAAACATTCGATAGGCAGAAATAATGTGTAATGCATATGATAGCTGTCTGATAACGTGCAGCTTCTGTCTTCTTCATACTTGGCACCCCAGCAACGCTCCATTCCTAACTCTATTTCTCAAGCCACCCCATGGCATTACACTTATAGGGTCTATATTAAATCAGTGAATTCTTAAAAAAGCGAATGCTGATTTATCAACCCTATGTAAGCGAAACCTTACAATCCCGAACACTCGGAACAGCGATTTTTTTTTCCAGGGAAAAAAAATCGCTGTTCCACAAAAAAAAAAAAAAAAAATAAAATAAAAACTTCAAAACATTACATAAAGTGGGGGGCTTCGCCACCCCCACCCCCCCCGATGTGGGGGACTGTGCCCCCATACCCCTCCTACTTAAATATACCAATTCCGAGATTGCACTACAATGATGAAAATGGCAAAGTAATGGAGGCAACCAAGCGGTTTCTTTCCCAGGGAAAGAAATGGCTTATATGCCTTTTCGCTGTTTTGCTATTTCATGCTTTCAAGTTTGATCAAGATGCATTTGAAGGATTGCGTCTTTGATTATATAATAGGAACCCTACTTATAGGTCCTATTTTTAATCAAAAACTCCACCTACTTCCCATCACTCTTAATGCATACACACACACACACACACACACACACACACACACACACACACACACACACACACACACACACACACAAGCATGCCCCAATCACAACAATTCACACATGACTCCTAAACCATCAGCATATAATTAAGCTCTCTAACTTCTTTCCTGCATTATATTTATTAATAGCCCCAAGTCCACAGTGATCACAATGTACTCCATCCTCCCCAATCAGCTATCAAATCCTTCCTCTCCTATATTCCTTACTGTTGTGTTTTAGTTACTCTCACTGACCTCCCTATAAAATAAACCCAAGACAATACCTTTCTCTCTAAGCACATCTAATCACTTAAATTATGCCAGACCCATTTCCCTGCATCAGTTCAGTCAACTGTTCCACCATTATCCCCTTGCACAAAGGTGGTGCTTCCACTGACCCTGGAACTATAGACCTATTAGCCTGCCTAGCCTTATCTGTAAGGCCATGGAGCATATCATCATGTACCTTATCAACAAAGATATAGGCAATCTCCAAACACTTGACCCTACTCAATTTGGATTTGTCAGAAAAAGAGCATACCTGTTAAACTTGGTGGACTTCTTCGAGACAGTCACCAAGGCTTAGCCAAGGTTTTTGACACCATCCCCCACTTAGGTATCATTGACAAACTCACCCAGCTAGTATCGACCTGTATATCATTAGATGGGTTGCTAACTGGTTCATTGATAGAACCCATATAGTCAAAACAGGAGAATCCACCTGCAACAGCAGACCTGTAACCAGTAGTGTACCACAGGGATCAGTCCTGGGACCTCTACTGTTTGAAATTTATTTCTCCAAAGTACATGCTAAATTAAAGGTCTGTGGCTGACAAAGTTTGCCAATGACTGCAAACTGCGAGTAGTCATAGACTCTCCAAACGATGTCAATACCCTACAAGAGGGTTTTACACAAACAAATGATTGGTGCCAAAGTCATGGCTTTAAACTCAATATAAAAAATGTTTTATCATCGCTTTCGGTAAGAGCGATGTTCCTGCTAACTGTCACATCAATAACATCCTAGGTATGCACCCAGTGGTGAGATACCTGGGCAGTGCACACAGGTTAACAACAACCTAACCTTTGATCACTATGTCTCCACAGTGGTAAGAAGGGCATTTTATATTGCTCATCTCATAAGTAAGGGCATTGCCTCCAGAAAAAAATAAGTTATAACCTCCCTGTACTCTTCTCTCATCAGGACAATTATTGAGTATGTGCCCCTTTTGCTATGTACCTTTCCAAGCACCTGCAGCAATTGGAGAGACCACAAAGGTTCCTCACAAGGAAAATTCAAGGTCTTCAGCATCTGTCCTATGAGGATTGTCTGAAATCACTGTCACTTTATTCTGTTTCATACAGACTACTCAGAGGCAATTTCTGCCTTACATACAAGGCAGTCTTTGTCCCTGTTTTATTGGAAATACTGCATATCCATAAGTCAAATGGTACATGGGTTACTCAGTCTAAAGGCCTTAACCTGATATGTAACATTAATAGAACCTGCTGGAGGTAAAGATTTGTCTCTCAGAGGTTACCACACCTTTGGAACAGCCTCCCACTTCATGTCAAGCAGAGCACCTCACTTGCCCTCTTTCAAACGCATTCGATTGGATGGGTATCCATAAATTCACCCAGGGGGTTCCACCTGTGTCCCTCTTGGATAAGGGCAATAGGTGCTGATCATGGAAATATGGGTAAACCTTGGCTAGGCTTGAAAGGGCCCTAGGGTCATTAGCCTAGTAACCCCCTATGTTCCTGTGATCCTATGAACTACAGTCCCTGTCCCTGTCTTTATTCACCTCCCCAAAAATCCTCCCATGCATTATGACACACAGAAAACATGTTTCCTAGCCATACAAAATAAAACGTTACCCACCCATACAACAAAAAAAAATGTTATATATCCATATAACATAAAACATGTTACCTACACACACACAAAATAAAACATCACCTACCCATACAACAAAAAACATGTTCCCTACCCATACAACATAAAACATGTTACTTACCCATGCAGACAAATACACGTTACCTACCCATACAACATAAAACATGTTACCTACCTATACAACATGAAACATGTGACCTACCCATTCAACATAAAAACATGTTACCTACCCATACAACATGAAACATTTGACCTACCCATACAACATAAAAACATATCTACCCATACAACATAAAACATGTTACCTACCCATATAACATAACATGAATTACTGATCTGTACAACATTTAATGCTTGCTTTCATACTCACTATACTCACACACTCCTCCTCATATCATATCCACTATCCCTCCACTGATTTTCTAATAGCCCTCAACAAAATTGCTGCCAGCATCCCCTATCGTCAAAACACTCTAATAGCTTCTACATTAGACTTTCTTAAAAACACAGTTCCTGAAGCCTCACCCATCCATTCCAAAACTCACCCCAGAACCAGAATAAAACAGAGCCCACTATTTCCCTATGACCTCCCCTAAAAAATACAACTGTGGTGGCATTCAACCCAACCCTGGGCCTAGTATGAATATGCCTGGATGTTCTCCACCCTATCACCTATATACTCAGTTTACACAAAAATTCTATCATAACAATATCAGAAGCATCAATAACAAAACAAATGACCTTCACACATAGTAAAATACTCATGCTCCAGACATTCTAGACATCTGTTAAACTTGCCTGAAGCCAGGCATCAAAGATGAGGGGACTCACCCCACCACCAGGTTACAACATATATAAACTTGACAGACAGGCAAAAAATGCGGTGGCTATAATGTAGTCTAACACCTTGGAGTGTCCCCTCTCTCTCTCCCCAAATACTCTCTTTAGCTTCAATAATGCTGAGATATTCATTTCTTTCTTCAAACTTAATGACAAGTTTCATAGATTAGTACTTGGCTGACTGCCCCTGGGGGCTATTTTAAGATTAGTCAATTAACCCATGTGAAAATCAAACCCGGCAACATGTGTCTGTAAGGCAAACATCTTAACCATTATGCCAACCCCTAACAAGAAAATGCTCTGCATCATATCTCTATGTATCCTAACTGACACTAACACATTAGAACATTTCCGTACAACATTAAACATTCACCATGAAACAATAATCCTGGGTGATATAAACATAGAGTGACACTCCCTAATCTCTGACTTTCCTTCAGTGTCACTGAACTTATGTGGTTACTCACAGCTCATTCATACCCCATCCAGAATCAATGAGTCAAATAGGAAAAAAATTAACACTAGATTGGTTTCTAACAAACATGATAAAATTTCATCTTCAGGTACCTTACCAGGCACATTTAGTGATCATCTACCAATCTTTGCTCATAGACACACAATTCCGCAATCCAAGAAATATCATTTTAAAGAATTATGAAAATTTTAAAGAAGTATGAAACCTAACAAAGGTTAATAAAGAAACTTTCTTAACCATTCTTACTTCCATAAATTGGAGTACTCTCAAAACAATTCCCATAAATGATGCACTCCAGCTATTTCCTCAATGTTGTAAACAATCTGGCACCCATACTCAGAAAGATGGTCAAACAAAACCCTGCCCCTGGCTATCTACAGCAACCAAAAAACTAATGCAGAATAGGGATAAGGCATGGAAAACATGGCAAGTTAACAAAACACAAGAAAATCTCCAAAACCTCAGACATCTTTACAATCAAACCAAAATGAAAGTTAAAAACAATAAAATAAATCCCAATTTTAACTTGTAAAGCAGTCACCAAACAATCCTTTTACTTTCTGTAGCTGCATCAAAAAAACTTTTTATCCCCTGCCAAAAAAGAGCAACCCAGTCAGTACCCAGACATGCTCCTAGACACGCCTTTCAATTGTCCCAGTTTTCACAGAATGTCCATATTTTTGCCTCATAATTTTGTTCTTTTCGTCATAAAATTGGTGGTTTTCTCACAAATCACTGAGGACTGAAGTCGCATACATTTGTGATTCAGATTTCATATCCTTCAGGAAAATGCATTCTAATACAAATCCTGTTATTCTAGCAGTTATCTAAGTTTATAAGAGCAATGTCTAAAAATTTGTCCCTATTTTGTTCCCCATTATTTTAGGCTTTTTCCAAATTTCTTACACTAAGAGGTTGACAAGTATGATATCCCTTTGTTATTTAACTTTCACTTCCTCTACACCATAAATTCAGTGCTTAACATAGGCACTAACCATTCACCTCAGTGTAACTTCCAAGGCAGTAGCAACTGTAACACTTTCCCCACCAATAGCGTCCCAATCTCTGTCATTAAAAGTGCCTCCTAAAACACAAACTACTACACTAGCACTGATAACCTGCCACATGAATACCTGAAAAATCACAGTAGATATCATTTCCTACGTCATTTCAATACTCATTAACAGATCCATCTAATAGTCTTATGTTCCCTCTCTATGTAAGTAATAATTCATCCTCCCCTGTACAAAGGGAGAAACACAACTGATCTTTCCAGCTATAGATGCAAGCCATATCCTCTTATCAAAAACTGCATCCATTCTGAACTCCTCAACTACATTCTTACCAATAACCTCCTCTCCTCCACTCAGCATGGTTTAGACCAAACCACAGTACAACTACTGCACTAACATACTTCTCTAAAGGCATTAATCATAACCACAATACAGATAAGTTTGTATCTGCCCTCTTTGTGGATCTATCTAAAGGCTTTGACACTGTTTATCATCATAAACTGTTCCATCAGCTGTCCTCCCTTGATCTGTCCTACTCCAGACTCATCTAGTTCAGCAGCTACCTGTCCAACAGATCTCAAGCTGTTGAATGACAATCTAGCATCTTTGTCTTTTTACCAGTATTTGACGGTATTCCTCATGGCTCCATACTAGGACTAGTACTGTTTAATATATTTTTCAGTAATTTACACAGGGGTGGGAGGTTGGCATAATGGTTAAGGTGTTTACCTTACATACAAACAAAAAGTGCAGTGTTTGATACTCACATGGGATAATTGGCCCAGCTTAATTTGCCCCACAAAAGCAATTAGCTTAATACTAATCTATGAACCTATGAACAGTGTCTCAAGACATGCCAAATAGTAGTAGTCTAATATTCCTCCACAAAAAACAGCAAAATCAGACGTAATACAAAATCCCCAAAAAAAACAAAACTTCTATTTACTCTTACATCTTATTTCAAATGCAAAGTTAACTTTTAAATCACCTCTGCAAATAACGCAAATATTGACATAAGTCTCCAATACTACATTACTTGGGGTTATAGTAGACTACACAATGACATTCAACCTCCTCGTTTGACAAGCAATTAAAAAAAAACATCAGAAGATAGGTCAGCAAAATAAAGTCAAACAATATATGACAGAAAGCCACCAGAGTTTAACTGCATATTAAAACTTGAAAAGAGACCACAGCTCTGTCTCTTGTGAGTCAGGCAGAAATTAGTACAGGTCAATAGAACAGGTCAGTTAAGGTTAATCATCTGTAAACTGAGGGGGTGGAGCTAGGAACTAAACCTTCTATTTAAGGAGTAAAATAAAACATTTCAGAGCTTTACTAGAAAGGCTCACCCAGACTCTGCTACACTTTGCTGTGAGGGAAAGGTTAGTTTGCTTTTTATTTGTTGTATTATTGCCTTTTTCTATTTTGAATACTGTGATTTGTTTTATTTACCTTGTGCTTTACTTGTATTTTGCTTTTAACTGCATATTAAAACTTGAAAAGAGACTACAGCTGTCTCTTGTGAGTCAGGCAGAAATTAGTACAGGTCAATATAACAGGTCAGTTAAGATTAATCATCTGTGAACTGAGGGGTGGAGCTAGGAACTAAACCTTCTACTTAAGGAGTAAAATAAAACATTTCAGAGCTTTACTAGAAAGGCTCACCCGGACTCTGCTACACTTTGCTGTGAGAGAAAGGTTAGTTTGCTTTTTATTTGTTGTATTACTTTATTGTCTTTTTCTATTTTGAATACTGTGATTTGTTTTATTTACATTGTGCTTTACTTGTATTCTGCTTTTAAACTGCATATTAAAAGTTGAAAAGAGACGACAGCTCTGTCTCTTGTGATTCAGGCAGAAATGTGTTTATCCACCCTCCCACCTGGTTACTGTAGTGTTCTTAAACACCACTGTCTTTCTAGTTGCCTTCCCCTTATGTTTATTTGACCATATATCGCATTTCCTCTCTGTTTTTACTGACTTGTGTGAGTAAGCACAAAGTTATCATTTTGTGAAATCACTCCCCTTTAACTATTTAAATTTATTGGCCATCTTACTGTATTCCATAGTACCAGAATACAAAAGTGACCACCCCCTTTCAATTTGTCTTGCTCTTTTAAAAATAGTGACTCTCCACTAAAACTTAACTTTTTAGACAGGTAAAACTTAAGTTACCTACTTTCACATCTAACTCATCTAGTGCACACTGCAGTGTTTAGGATAAACCATTTTTTTTCATCTTACCTTTAAGCATCCCTGTGACTAGCACTTGCTTTAAAACCTGCTGAAAAGCACTAGGAAGCCTTAAACTGATAGAAGCACTCAACTCTCCTTGTAAATAATGAGAAATTAATTGTAGGCACTAAACAGCCTATAATTGCAAAGTACCTTGCTAAGGTAAGGGAAAACAGCTCTTGTACTTTACAAAAAAAAAAAAAAAAACAGCACCAAACCAGGTATGTCCATGGGTCAGCTTCCAGTGATTTCTCCTGTCCACCTGGTGAATCTGGGCATACTGGAGCAATGCAGCAATTGCCTCATGTGCACAGACAATCCTCTCCTCCTACCACCCAACTCTACAACCTGCGAGAGATGCACTTACATAGCCAAACTGGAAGCAAAGCTCTTTCCACCCAAGATTGTGCTAGACAGTCTAGAAGAGAAGGTTCATACCCGCAGTACACCTCAAGCAACACATAGCCCTTCTAAACCCACACCACCAACATCCACATATAACAAAACTAAACCCACATATGTGGAGGCCCTTAACAGTAACCTGCCCAAGCAACAAGGACCTCTGAAGCTGAAATGGAGACAAACACCAGTCACAACCAAAGTGTCACATAGCTCACAACACCAGTGTGCCACTCAACAACAGCTGCTAAGGCAAGACAACATACCCAACACTTTAGTCATAGGTGACTCTATAGTCAGGCACACTGATGTCCCACTCACCAGGCTGAACAAGGAGAAAATTACAGTCAGCTGCCTGTCGGGTGCCAGGATTTGCCACATAATGCATGCACTCAAGTCACTCCACATCAAGTGCAAATATGCCTCTGTCATTGTCTATGTTGGAGTGAATGACTTGAGATGTACCTCCCTGGACTACATGAAAATAGACATGGAAGAGCTCTCGGATCATGTGGCCCAGGCAGGTATGACCCTAGCCTTGAGTAGCATCCTGCCTTGCCCAGAATGATACCACCGTATAAGGACAAAATAACTGACTTCAACAATTGGCTAAACTTCTGGTGTCATTCAAAGGGGATTCAGTATCTGTTTTTCTGGGATGACACGATCAACAGACCACGATGCATTGCCAGAGATGGTCTGCACCTGTCAGCTCTGGGATTCAGGTTACTGGCTAAGGCTCTTGCCACCCCTATAGTGCCTTTTTAGGCAAAGTTCAGAGGACAAAACCACCACTGTAACAGGTACAAGCATGCAAAATCTGAAGGTAATGCTACTCAATGCTAGAAGTCTAAACCTCAAAATGCACTCCCTTGAGGCACTCCAAAAATGGAGAACATCAATATCTGTGCAGTAACTGAGACCTGGTTCAAGGCTCCATAGGGCACCCCTGCAATACCAGGCTACAACTCTTACCACACTTTTTGGCCACCAAACCAGGACCAAAACACTAAAGGTGGAGGAGTGCCCATATGCACCAAGGATATTCACAACACCAGGCTAGTTTTCCAACATAATGCATCTGAAATTCTTCAGGTGCAACTAACACTAGGTAAGACTGCAATCCACATTGTAGCTTGCTACAGATCCCCCACCATGCCCCAAGATTCTCACTACACCTTTCTAAACATACTGGAAAATATTAAGATACAACCAAACACCCTAATACTGGGTGATTTCAACTACCCTGCCATTAAATGGGAAAACTACTCATGTACCAACACCTTTGCCCAACGGTTCTTGGAATTCATAATTTCCAATGCCCTGGATCAACTAATCCTTAGTCCCACCAGGGGCTCCAATATCCTAGACCTGGTCATTACCAACATGGGAAATCGATGGTCCACACCTATGGTCACCCCCTCGTTGGTCAGCGGTGTGACCATAAGCTAATCACCTTTGACATCCACATCTCAGCCCACCCCCAAAAAGGAAACCTCTGTAAAAAACTTCTCCAAAGCCAACTTCATGCTACTTAAGTCAGAAGTGACAAACTTCATAACACCCATGCAGATGGGAACTGAAAGTTCAACTGCTGAATCCTACACTAAGGCACTGTATGAGCACATCCACTCATGTATGAATCGCGCCATCCCCAATCGAACCAAGACGCTCTCCTCCAAAAAAAGGGAGCCAGTCAGGTGGTCCCGTGCCATAAACAATCTTTACAACAAAAGGAAGAAACTGTTGCAGAAAAGAGGAAAATCCAAGGATGCAAAAAATTCCCTTACCAGCCTCAGTGTGAAGCTGAGCTCCCTCATAAAATCCTCCAAAGCTACTTACGAAAATAAAATTGCCAAAGATTCCAAAGACAACCACAAGGCATTCTACAGCTATGTCAAGAATCTAAATGGCAATGCTCAGATCTGCTCTGAGCTACAACAGAATGGCATTAAATATACTGATCCCGAGGATATTGCCAATATCCCGGCAGATCGATTTAGTGCAAACTTCACCCCCCTCTCACTCCCTAAAGGACCCATCTCAATACCAAAAGATTGCCAAATTCTGGTAATAATGGTCACACAGGTAAAAAATGCATTCTCCAAAGCTAAGAATACAGCATCCATGGGACCAGACAGCATCCCAGGCTGTGTACTACATGAACTACAAAATGAACTGGCACCTCACCTAAGTGTCATGTTTAATCATAGCCTCATCTCAGGCTTCGTGCCCACTAAGTGGCACACAGCTACAGTTATCCCATTCCACAAGGGGGGATCCACCTTGGATCCTGGGAACTACCGCCCCATCAGTCTGATGAGCCTGATCTGCAAGGCCATGGAATGTATTAGCATGGAACTTAAAAGCAAAGACACTGGTAACCTTCAAACACTGGACCCCATGCAGTTTGGGTTTGTGAAGGGCCGATCTTCTCTCCTGAACCTGATTGACTTCTTTGAATCAGTCTCCAGAGCCATGGACAAGGGTACGGTGGTCCACACAGCCTATCTGGACCTTGCCAAGGCCTTCGACACCACCCCACACTCTGGAATCATAGATAAACTTACTAAGCTGGGTATTAATCCCTATGTCACTCGATGGGTTGCCAACTGGCTTACTGCAGAACCCACAATGTAAAAGTAGCCGACTCCAAATCCAGCAACAGCAAGAGACAAGTGGAGTATCTCAGGGTTCAGTCCTAGGACTGCTCTTGTTTGGCATCTACTTCTCTGAAGTACAGACCAACACTAAGAGACTCTGGCTGACAAAGTTTGCAGATGACTGCAAACTGGGAGCCATTATTGAATCCCCAAATGATGTGGATATTCCACAAAAGGGCCTTACAGAAACAGATGCTTGGTGCCAGAGCCATGGGCTCAAGCTCAATGCCAAGAAATGTATAGTTATTCCCTTATGGAAAAAACATGTACCCGTGAATTACCACATTGGTGGCAGTACACTAAACACCGAAAGTGTGATAAGAGACTTAGGGACACAGGTGGACAATGGTCTCACCTTCGTTAACCACATCGCCACAACAGTCAGGAAATCCTTCTATGTGGCACACCTCATCACTAAGGGCTTTTCATCCAGGAAAAAAAGAGGTCATTGTCCCACATTAGACTCATTATAGAATACAACACCCCATTTGGTACTGGTATGTACCTCTCACGACATCTGCAACAACTGGAAAGGCCGCAGAAATACTTCACTAAAAGAATCACAGGCCTAAAGCAGATACCCTACGCTGACCATCTAAAAAAACTCCACCTATACTCTGTCGCATATCGTCTACTCAGAGGCGATCTCTGCTTAACATACAAGGCCATGTCAAACCCAGAGCTGTTGGACATGCTACACTTAAAGAAATCTCAAAGACACACACGCTGCAGGGATCTAAACCTTGTCATCACAATGAGTAAAACATGCTGGAGGGATAGGTTCCTGACCCAGAGACTCCCCAGACTCTGGAATAGACTGCCCATACATGTCAAGCAGAGCACCTCTTTGGCCCTCTTCAAAAGGAACCTTGATGATTGGATGGGAGATAGGAAATTCACCCCAGCGATCACGTCAGTCACCCTGCTAGACAGGGGTCCAGGGAAGTAAATACTGTGTGAAGAAATAGCCAGGGAATTGTTATGGCTAGGCTTGTATTGTATTGGCTAGGGCCAATAGCCTAGTACCAACCTATGAATCTATGAACCTATAACATTAGCATTCAACTGCTGTCTACAGTTCTATATGTCTCTTCTATTTTCACCAACCTCAAGTCTACCCAGACCACTAAACTAAAGCAATGCTGTAATAAAATAGTCAAATTTGCTTCCAACTGGCTGTACTCCACATCATTATATTGCCCTCAAGCACCTGAATTGCCATGCACTACCTCACCTCCTAACCTACTCTCAACTTCAGTTTGCACAGATTATTTAGTCTTTCACCCTGAAAAATGTCCTGCCCTAAGCAGTATAATACAACTCCACTCCAACAACAGAGTTCTTCTCTCCAGTGACAAATATCTCCTCTCAATTTGCAAAGCTTACAACAAAGCAGAAAATACTATTTATTCCAGTTTGATCTCAGAATCCTGGAATTCAATTCCCATCCAATCAGACTCCTCAACAAAGCATGTATCTTCAAAGATAAATTGAAATTGTTCCTGCATGACTATGTCCCTGCTTTCCCCTTGGCTAAAAATATTCCTAAGTTACCTCTTCTACGTACACATACATATTACTAACTTTCTCTTCGTTCTGTTTTTTCTTCTGTCTTCTACTCTTCTTATGACAAACTATATTGAGACTCGATCGAACTAAACGTAAGGGTGGAGGTGTAGCCCATCTGTTTAAAACTGAATTACAGATCTCCTCACTACCCTTTACCCCCCCCCCCCCAAGATAGTAAAGCTGAAGTCCTTATTTCTAGGCTTAAACTCAATACTAGCAAATCCCTAAACATCATCTGTATTTACCTACCTCCTGGTAATAATAATAGCACCATAATAGAGGATATTCTTAGTTGGGTATCTACTAATTTCCCACAAGAAACAATCATACTAGGTGACTTCAATACTGATTGGAAGTGCATCAATACTGGCAACATTTCCTCACATATTAATCTTCATGGATTTAGTCAAACAATTACCACCACTACTAGGATTAACAAACCAAACAAAAAAAGAGAGTATCTTAGATTGGATACTTATTAACAAACAACAACAAACTTATAAAGTAGGAACGTTGCCTGATGATGTAAGTGATCCTACTTTAACTTACATTATAAGACAAAAGAATGACATCCCCAACTCCCCCATGTACAGGATCTCATGGTCCAATAAACACTTTAACCATGTACTTTTCCAAAATGAACTTAATGCCTGTGACTGGAACCCTCTAAAATCTCTCCCACTCGAAGAAGCTGTTAAATATTTCAACTCTAAATTCTTAACAATCCTGGACGTACATGCACCCAAACGGTCTATTAGAATGAAGTCCAAAATAGCCCCCTGGCTGTCAAAAGACACTAGGCAAAAGATATTGCTGTGGAACAAATCTTGAGCTAAATGGAGATCCTCCAGAACTACCCATGAGCAACAAACCTTTAGGCAGTTGCGAAATATCACAAAAAAAGCCATACTCTCTGACAAAAAGAACTACTATTGTAAATTACATCAAATTCACCGTAATAATCCACAAAGGTTTTGGTCAAGCATAAATAGACTCCTGCACCCTGGACACTCTAGCACACCATCTCCACAAGGAGCTGATAATAACTCCCCCCAGGATACTGCCACGCCTTCAATTCCTTCTTTACAGACACCATACAGTCCCTAGCCCAACTGTCCACACACAACTCTAGTCTCCCTATCTCCTTACCTGATGCTCTACTAACCTTCCAACTACAACCTATCCCTACTACTTGCATCCAAAAAATCATCCAAAAGCTTAAGCCTTGTACCCCCCCCCTGCAGACCAGTTACCCTCAGAATACCTGCAAAAGGCTGCTAAATACATTGCCTACCCTATATCCATCCTTGTAAATAGAACCATAAATGAAGGAATCATCCCAGACATCTGGAAATTCTCCCACATAATCCCATTACATAAAGGTGGTAACTCCACTGATTATTCCAATTACAGGCCCATAGCTCTCTTATCACCCCTAGCAAAGGTTATGGAAAAATGTATTCACCATCAGCTAATAAATCACTTAACCAAACACAACATCTTAGCTAGCTGCCAACATGGCTTTAGACCATTTCATAGTACCACCACAGTTCTTCTTTCATTCACAAACTCCATTAACTGTAGCCATAATAACAACAGCCTCTCTTCAGCACTCTTCAATGACCTATCAAAAGCTTTTGACATGGTCAACCACTCCCTACTCATAAAGACCCTAGAATCCCTCTCTCTAGACACCAAGGCAGTCCACTGTTTCAAGTCCTACCTTAGCAATAGGCAACAAGCAGTTCTCTGGGAAAATAAGCTATCTTCCCACCTGCCTGTCTCCCTTGCTGTCCCCCAGGGCTCCATTCTAGGACCTCTTCTTTTCTCTTTGTTCATCAATGACCTCCATGTAGCAATCCCTCAAGCCACCTGCATACAATATGCAGATGATTCTACACTTATCTGTTCTGCCAACTCCACATCTGAACTACATTCCCTAACCCAGAAAGTATTCAGCACAGTAGAGACTTGGTTCTTGCAACGCTGCCTCCTTTTGAATGCCAATAAGACCAAGCTCTTATTCTTTACACCTAGCAGTAAATCCTCCCCTATAAACTTCACAATTAAATCAAATAATGGTACCCTTATATCCCCAGACTCTACCACCAAACTGTTAGGGATCACAATTGACAATAACCTCACATCCGATAACCATATTAACAACACCATTAAAACAGTAAATAGAAAAATGGTCTCCTTATACAAAATAAAATCCTTCTTAACACCAACATCCAGAACTACAATTGCCAACTCCCATTTAATCTCAACTCTCCTTTATGCTTCACCCATATACACTAACCTGAAAAAAAGTAATCTTGGTAAACTAGCTAACTTCAATAATAATATAGCCAGATTTGCCACAGGGAACCCATTTAGAACTCACCATTGTCAGTACCTACAGCAATTAGAGTGGCTAGAACTAATACACATTTTGAGACTTTCCCAACTCACCATTGTTCATAAGATATTTTATCAATCAAATAACACCTCTATACTTTCCAACCTTATCACCCCCTATAGGAATCTCAACTCCTTACAATCCTCTAACAAACTTCTTGCTAGCACAAGCAAGTCTAATAACTTGGCAGGGGACTCCTTGTTCTCCAATACTGCAGGAAAAAATTGGAACCTTCTGCCACCTGATCTAACTTTACAACCCTCCCTGCAGCTCTTTAAACAGAAGCTCAAGAAACATCTTAAAACGCATTGGTTATGTCCTTGTTGCAACCCTGACTAATCCTCTGCTTTCTCAACTGCCATCCCTGTACTGTCTCCTCTTACCATTTAATACTATCTCTGGACTGCCTCCTCTTACCAACCATTACTACTTTACCCCCCTGGATAGTAGTAAATATCTCAACTGAAATTAAATGACCTAAGCTATGAATGTAATCCTTGGAATGTACTGTATATTCTACAGATATCATAATGTTCAGTGACTTATCCCTATCCTATATGCACATAGGACTTTAATATATTTTTCCTCTCATTAATACTCATTTATTTTAACATCCTTTCTTTGTATAAATTGTACATTATATATTTAAGTGTTTTATCTCAGTGTTACCACTGGAGCTTTTCTCCCCAGGCCTCCACTGAAAATGGAAATATATCCAGCTGGACTAGCCTGGTTAACAAATGTAAAATAAAAAATAAATAAATAAATAAATAAATACTTATAATTATATCTGACTTCATGTGGTAAATTGCATCCACTGCCAACTATGTTGCTGCAAAATGTACTTGTTTATTTCATGATTATGTGTTTTTTTTCATCTTCACTTTGTATGTAATGCTGCTAAATGTTACCTGAGCATTCTGTGTGTTTTATAAGTACTACAGTAAATAGTTCTTTTGGACCTTTGTATGTAATGCTACTAGTTACTGAACATTCTGTATGTTGTATAAGTACAACGGTAAATAGTTCTTGTGGACCTTTGTATGTAATGCTACAGAATGTTACCTGAGCATTCTGTGTGTTGTACAAGTACTACACTAAATAGTTCTTGTGGATCTTTGTATGTAATGCTACTAAATGTTACCTGAGTATTCTGTATGTTGTGTATGTACTAGTAGTATTGTTTCTCATGGAGCTTTCCTCATTGGGCCTCCACTGACAAGGGACTTGTTTGCCCAATCAGACTTTCTCAGTAAACTGTCTTTCAGCTTTTCCCAGTCAGGGGTCACCACAGCAGAACTCCAGTCCGCTAATGATTGGCAGTGAATTTTTACGATGTCAAGTTGCCAGTCCAGTTCCCAGCCTTCAAGGAAAGCATACCCACATGCAGCTACCTGCATGTCTTTAAATTCATTCAACCATGGGGAGGACATGCAGAATCCACACAGAAGGTGCTCCAGCCGAGAATCGAGCTGGAGAACCTCTTGCTGTGAGGCGACAACGCTAACCGCTGCACCACTGCGGCCTCATATGGAAATAATTAAATAAATAAATAAATTCCGTGCCTTATCAACTTATAGTGGGAGATATCTGTTTTACTTACAGTGCCGTTATAGACCTGGTTGTCAATGACCTGTCCATAAGGCCAGTACAACCGGTAATACTAAAACCAAAGACCTAAATGTTCACCAACAGGTAAAATATGGTGGAGGGACAGATTTATAACTCAGCACCTCCTTAATCTTTGTTATAAACTTCCCCTGCATGTTAAGCAGTGTGACTCACTACCTTCTTACAAACATAACGTTGATGACTGGATGTGTTTTACAAACATAACGTTGATGACTGGATGTGTTTTCACAAATTTACCTGGGATTGACTAGTATGGCCCTCCTGGAGAAAGGAGGTGCAGTCTTTACTTGCAAGGTATAAGTGATCATAGGATTCAGTTGCCTTGGAATATTTATGAATCTCTATCAAAAATGGGAAACTTGATTTTGTAAATCCTGACATTTCAACAAAGTAACATACAATTTAAACAAACAGCAGGGAATTATGAATTTCACTGTTACACCCCCAAAAGCATTTTCTTCAGAGAGGTTTTACCTCTTGCAATAGCTGACATGGGGGACTGTGCCCCTCAAACCCCTGGTACCTATAAGTATAATAGCTCAGATATCAAAATACCTTGGAAAATGGGGAATATCCCAAGATACCACAGCTTTGTATTTACTATTTGTATATCCCTTTTCAAGTGCTCCTTCATTTCTGCTGTTCTGGGGTCATAACTGTGGTACTCAAAATGTCAACAGGCACCCTAAAAAGTACATGTTTCACATGGCCATCTGAGGTGTCAATGTAACAGACCCACTCAAGGCTTGACCTTGGCCTGGCATTGGTAAGTTTAAACTGGGAGTTACTTATTTTTGAGTCAGTCTTTATGGTATCGACAATTTGAATGAAAGTTTTACCTTATACTTAAAGAAAAGCACTTGAGGGATCCACAGTTTTGAGAAGTCAGAGAACTATTATGAACTACCTTGAGACATAACATGAGATTTATTGATATCAATTTCCCTGGACAACACAATAAGGAAGGATGTTGCTATTAAATTATAATGTCATTGATTTACAGGGTAACATCTTATCTTAATGATCTCCAAGATAAGGTCAATGTTAAAAAGAGAAAAATACTAATGCATCTCATATTGATCCAAGAGGTGTTCCAGAATGTACTAGACCAATCTCTAAAGTGACATTCCATTTCCTGTTCTCAACAGTCTTGTAATGCAGATATTTATTAACCACGTTCAAGAACTATAAAGAATGTCTAGGTATTTCATTTGGGTTAGTAGTTCAGCATAATCTACTTGGCTGAAGACAATGTTAAGGTCAGCAAAAGTGGGACTACAAGAATACATTTTCAGTGTTACTGTATATAATGCCTATCAAAAATCAAGTGATCAGTTAACTTTTAATATTTGTATTAATATCAGAAAATATGGTCTGCATGGGCTAATATAACATATTTGCTCAAAAACTTTAGTGCAGGTCAGCTTCTCCATGATTATAGCAAAAAATGGAGAGTTTTATGGTTTGGCTTACATAATCAGGGGGTGCAGGGCTCTTGAACAGAGAGAAGGATTTTGGCATCCTTTGAAGGAGTATCAGAGATGCCAAAGACAATTGATATACTGATCGTGTACACTAGTAGGTTTGGAATTAAATAAGTAGAGGTTTCTGACAAGAGCTGGATGTAGGAGACAACGTAGTTCATTTATATTATTTGTAAAATTTGAGAGGAACATTAAGATGTGCCTTCACCTTGTTGTCTGGACACGTAAACAAACAGTGACATTCTGAATGAAAGAAACATAAGCAGTTTAAGAATTGAAACTGATGTTCTTAAAACCATAGTTACAAATATAGACAAGAAGAAAAAAATAAACAAACATGTAGAACAGCCCCAGTGATGTTGGTAAGTATTATAAGAGGGTTCGGGATAAGTGTATTACATAGGCTACTGTGAACTTCAAGGAAGAAGGACCGTAAATAAGAAAGGCAATGGAGTCAAAGGCAGCAGTAGGCAGTTGGCGGAATCAAGGGAAAAACTCTACATCTGAAGGAAGTAACAAAGTTACAACATCAAGATTTTGTAAGTACAGAGGTATAACATGTTGACAAAAGAGGCAAAATAAACAGGATGGAAAGGAATAGACAAGAAAAATGGAATATTAGCTGTTACTCGAATTGTAAAAGAATTATGTGCAATGCACAAGCTGATTAGAGATGGAAATATCGAGTGTGTGCGACTAAATACTGAACCCGTAAAGCAAGGATGTCAAACTCCCAGCCTGCAGGCCAGATATAGCCTCTTAACATCCCTAATGTAGCCAAAGAATCATTCCAGATATTATTTATTTACATTAAACAGTCCTATTCATGGTCAAAAGTGAATTAACAAATGCTTGTATATATGTCTCAGAGCACTTATTGCAGCTAGGCTATAGAGTGATATAGATTGCTACAGTTCCTGTACTACTGCTTCCATTGATGATTTCCTGTTTTTGTTATATGTTTCCTCCTGTCATCTTGTCCAGCACTAGATAGGAGTGGTATCACATCTGGGGACTTTTTTTTTGCTGAAAATAAAACTATTGCCAAGGTTACTATTAGTTTTATGGACTGATTTTGTTGAAATATGAGTACTTGTTGCAGGTAAATAAAAAGGTTTTGTAGTGAATATTTCACTTGTAGTGTAAAACTAAATTACCATAGTTAAGTATTATAGACAATGACAACCTTTGTTGATAATTTTTAACTGAAATTAATAATGAAAAAGTTGCATTGGTCTGCAATTTTGTCATGTAAAGTATCGTTCAGCTTTAAATAAGGTCACTATGACTGTCTAATAAGTCACTGTTATGTCCGTTACATTTTAAGGAAGGTTGCCAAGTTGTTGGGCTTTGCAATATTTAAAACTGATGCATGCATTTTGTTTTCTGCACTACTTACTTCAATTTGTCAAGAATGCTGCAGTTAATACGGTAAAACTGTCTTAGTAATTTATTCTCATTTTATTACATTTTTTTCAAGTTTTTGTCACTAGCCTTCTGCTGAATGTACTCAGCCTTATGCACCCTAGTGAATCATTGAAGTCTGAGACCCCTGCTGTAAAAGCAGAGCAAGACAGTAAGATCTATACAGTCAGGTCTTTCAAGCTAAAAATGAGAGCAGCAGCGAGTTTGTATAATCCCTAGGGTATACATTTTGTCTGCTGCAAATATTAAAGGATGCAAAATGAAGGAAAAATCAAGAAACAAATTACAAGGGGCTGTCATAAATAAAACATGGCTAGGCATAGTGTACAATTTCAATAAGTTGAATAAATGATTAATGTAAGCATTTCTAGAATACTCCGAAAAAGGCCATCACAAATCCTTGGTGATTCGTTGTAATTAAGACAGACCATATGCAAAATAGACAATTTTCTAAAGCAATAAACAAGAAAGAGAAATGAGAACATAGTATTGTAGAGAACTGTTTCTACTGGTGCACTGGATTTGGATGAGCGTAGCTCAAGGGCAAATAATTTGACTATTTGTGGACTACACACAATGTTTATAAAACTGATAACAGGCAGTAATAGGTAATATATTTTAAAAAGAGTAACATCTAACATCCCCTCCACCTAGAATATGGCATTGTTTTTTCCTCACACTGAGAAATACTAAAATATACATAACTTTTATTTAATATTTAGTGGTGATGACAAGGAAGGTAGGATAAATCGTGCCTCTAACACAAAGTTCTTAGAGCCAGATAACAACACAAGAGGAGGATTTACCAAAAATAATGCCTAAACTGGAGTTACTGACTGTGTAAAACTATTACAATTAAATCCATTCCAGGCTATTAGTCAGTCAAAGGTCTTTAGGGAAAAATTAATCAGAAGGTTACAGAAGTGAGTTTTGAACACTTAACTAAATTAATGGAAATCTCTGCAGTTAGGAATAGCAGTAGATCAGTTTGTGTCAGGCACTGTCAATAGAGCAACTCCTTTTGAACAGAGATCAGTTATTCAATCGATTAAAAAAAAAGGCTGCAGTTAGAAACTAGATTAAAGATTAAGTAATCTTTACAAAATGGCTATAAAACAAGCCGGAATGAATGTTTCATGCAACTAGCAAGGTTAATGCAGAACTTATAAATAACAAAATATCTAATTGGATGATTTTGTCAGTGTTCTTTACTCAGTTTACTCAAAAGATCTATATAATAAAACATGAAAAGAAAATTCATCTTTCAGCATGTTTTATAGTAAACAGTGTTCTAAGATGATATGGCCTGATTTGCAAATAAATAAACTATCTGAAAGTTTTACACATTTCTACAGACACTAGGATAAACAGTGCAGCGCAATATAAGGAAATGGGAATAAAAATTTTAGTACCCTGCTTAAAAATCCGCCAGGCTCACAACTGTAGGGACGACAATGTATTCTCACTAAAAATATCATGGGTCTAAATCACAAAAACTATGCAGGCCATCCCAAAACCTTGTTCCTCTTCTAGGCATCATACAGGGTACTAAGAGGAGACCTCTGCCTCATATATAGACCTTCAGTAGACCATATCCTGTCATACCTATTACATATTCAAATCTCCAAAGGTAGCATGAATACCCACTCAAAGGATCAAGATCTCTTTTAAAACATAGCTAGAACATGCTGGAGGGATAGATGTGTATTACAGAGAATGCCTGTTCTGTGGAACAAACCTCTCAAATGTACAGATTTTTGCAGAATGTCCAGATTCTTGCCTCCTATTTTTGGTCTCTTTCTTATAAAATGTCTAGTTTTCTAGATTTTAGTGGCAAGTCAGTGAGGACTGAATTCACTACATAATGACAGGCATTTGAGTTTCAGACTTCATGTCCCTTAAAAATGCATGGTAACACAAAACCTTTTAATCTAGCAACTTTCTAAGTTTAAAAGAGCAAGGGCTTTGTCCCCCTATTATTTTTGGCTTTGTCCAGATTTTTGTGTTAAGAAGTTGAGAGGTATGCTATGGAACCGTCTTCACCTCACATAAAAAGAAGTATGTCTTTCACTCAATTCAAATGTAATTTGGGTGAATGGGTGGGAAACCAGAAATTCACCCTGGGTTTCGTACCCATGCCCCTCATGTATAATGTATTCCAATATCCTTGTTCTGCCTGCCTGTGGGCTATGCATATGTAAAATATAAAGACTAGCAGCTACCATGTGAATGCAAGGCTAGGCTTCTTCAGATAGTCACAAATCAATAGCCCCTGCATATGGATATTGCATTTAGGTTTAAGAAATAATGAAGAACATCTTCACGATGTAACAGTGAGACTTGATAGTGTCAGTCTACCAAATTATATCCCGGTCATGAAAAGATGAACTCCTTGTCAATTAGCTGAATCAAGCCTCTTAATAACTCAGATCAGCAAAGACATTAAAAAGGTACAACTTCAGTTTCATTCCTGATTCAGATTCATTGTCATAAACAGTAAAGAAAGAAGGAAGGACAAGGGTCTGTAAGATTCTCGTGCATTAGAGCAGAACATAATGAGGACCTATAAGGTGGATGTTTGAGGAAGTACATGAGTAAGTATTAGTCCATAGAGTGTGTGGTGGATAATTATCACATCCATCACAGAAAATAGACAAGTCATGGAGCAGACATAATACAAATTCTTAATGAAGGATAGAAATAAAATTAACAGGTGATCCTTTAAGTAGAAGCTATAGTTTATACAACAGATCGCAAAATGGCAAACTAGGTGAGTCTAGTAGTTCTTATCTGCCATGAGAATTATGGGTTCTAAATTACTATTAAGGTGTGTTGCATTGTGAGCATCCTTTGTGAAAGCTGTATATTGAAAGCTTTTTGTGAAGTATTGCTTATAAATGTATAAAAGGTGGTCAGCTAGCAGATATTAAAAGACAGTAAAATGCAGATGAGTCAGTGCTGAAAACATACTTGGTGAGACAAAGTTTTATGTAGCTTATGTGAGGGGGGTTCCATAGCTCAGCATTATAATAATGAGTAATGGAAGGATCTAGAATCTTATAAGCAAGACAAGAAAGTCTGGATTCATTACCATCATATGGTTGCACTGCAGGAATTTGTGGAGCTATGAGTGAAGAGGTTATTCTCCTAGGTCAGTCTCCTCTTAATGGTAACAAACAGTTCCTGTCCAGATTAATACTACTAGAGATGCTGGTCCCTAGATCATGAAAAGATGCACTAATAAATAGGCCATGATGGTGAAAGGGAGAATGAAGAGGGATTGAAGAAGGCAAACTGGTCAGATGAAAAATTTATTGAAAAAGTAAAACTGAAGTTAATTTCATTTGCAAAAGATATCCTAAACCGATGTCAGGTAGGTACATTTTGTTAAAAGATTTGTAGGATTTCAGCCTGCATGTATTTATTCTTTGTTATAAATGACTGGGGAAGCAATCTTTGAAGTGATTTCTAGGATAAAGCAAACCTTTGTGAACTTTTACAAAACTTAATAAAATCAAGGAACATGTGGAAAGACTTAGAAACCTGCAGAAGAGTAGTGCATTTAATGCATTATTGTTTTTTAAGGCTTTGGTGTATATATTATTAGATGCTGTAGGGCTCTGATTGAACATATGCTGTAAATATTATAAAATCTGTATCAGTTTTTAATACTGAAAGATTTGTTAAAGGAGTGTTGATGTTCTAGGAATAATTAGATAATAATGGGAAGGGATATCATTCCACCTACTAGTATGGTTTGGGGAGGAATAAAGGCATAACTTTCATCCAGGACATTCAATGGTGTACACATACAAAGGGGTCATCTGAAGATTTACATTGTTAACCTAATGCAGTTTACTCCCAAAAGGTTATTTTTAACAAAGCATACAACATCAGTACTTTGGACCAGACTAGACAATGATAACAATGTAGTTCCTGAGGTAGAACCTACAGAAAGTTAATAGAATATTGGAAATCAAAATTGTTATGAAAGAGAGACATTAGATCTGCAGTCTGAAAACTGCATAGAAATTCCTATAGAAATTCTTGACGAAATTTTGCAAAGAAAGTCCTTCTATATTGCACAGCTTATAAACAAAACGGATCATGTCTAGACCTAGGGATGTCACTGGCCATCTTTACTCAGCACTCATTCGGCCGATCATTAATATAATGCCCCACAATGGAACACCAATAGATATACCTTACTAAAAGGTTACAGAGCCTAAAGAACATGGACCTACTCAATGCCCTGTCAAATTGCATAAAAAATACCCAGTACAGGAATCTAAACCTCTTCTGAAACTTCAACAGTAGGTTTGGAGGGACAGATGTATCTCACTGCTATGGAGCAATCTCCATCCACATAAAATAAAGTTCATCCCTGTCCATATTCAAAAGCAACTTAAATCTATGGATAACTCCCTCTGTATTATTCTATAACTGCCTGTGTTGCACTGGCCTGTTGCTGTCTAATGTATTATTCTATTTTTTTCATTTCACTAAGATTTGTGATTTATTCAAGGGATAATGAAAGTTCTCATCTCAGCTAAGTACTGCAGTATCAGATACAGTCCATGTGGGGCTTATTTTGCATACTTTACACTGATTATAGACAAAGCTTCCCTGTATTTATGCTAAAGAGGCCCATAAGTAGCCAGGGAGTTCTGCTCCCCTCACTGATAATTTATACCATGGTTATTGTGGCCAGGCCAAACTGCATTACTTTGCATTTGTTTGCAAAGATCCTCAGCTACTTTGCAACCACTTGTTCAGTCTTTCCAAATCCTCTTGAAATAAGAGGCACAGACATTACATTACATTTTTGTTGGTTAGTTATTTTTCCCCTTGAAGTTTTTCTCGAACTGAAGCAAAGAATATTCAGGTTATTTTACATATTGCATTTTGTTTCTATAAATGAAGGCATGTAATGAAAAAAACATTTGTGAGAAATTATTAAATAAACAAACAAATAAATAAATAAATGGCATTTATCCCAGCTTCAGGTTTATATGTGTAACTATACTGCTCAGACAAGCTCCTCGTGGTCCTGCAGAGTGGTCCTAGCTACAGGGAACTCAGAAAAGTGACTGCTTTCTGGATTTAAGTATCTTTGCTTTTTTTTCACTTGGAATAGCTTCTGTAGCTTACCCTGAACAAGCTTGAACTGTTTATTAACTGTTTGCTGCATTATTTTAAAATTTGCACTTAAAGTTACATTTTAGTCGAATATGATCAAAAGTTTGTTTGTTTGTTTGTTTGTTTAATTTAACTGTTGAGGCTGCCCACTAAAGTGTGCTAGCCTGTGTAACTGATTTATCACTGTTTCTGCATTTTCTGTGTGTTTCTATCAAAAAAACAAAAAAAACAAAAAAATAATCCTTGTTTTCCCACCTCTCCTCGACTAGTTTAGACCAGTTTACAGGCATTGCTGTATTCTGGGCTGTGGTGTAGTTCCTGTGTTGTCCATTACCTTACTTGGATAGAAGGAAGTTTCTTTGCTCACCAGTGGGAGTGGTGAGCCTTGAGCAGCCTACCTGTCCCTGTAGGAAGTGACCTCAGCACAAGAAGCTGTAGTAATTGGTTGTTTTGGACCATTTCTAGCTTTTTGTAGTTCACTGTTTAAAATCCGCCTCTGGGTGTTTTTTTCTGGCTATACTGCTCAGACAAGCTCCTCGTGGTCCTGCAGAGTGGTCCTAGCTACAGGGAACTCAAAAAAGCGACTACTTTCTGGATTTAAGTATCTTTGCTTTTTTTCACTTGGAATAGCTTCTGTAGCTTACCCTGAACTAGCTTGAACTGTTTTTTAACTGTTTGCTGCATTATTTTAAAATCTGCACTTAAAGTTACATTTTAGTTGAATTTGATTGAAAGTTTGTTTGTTTGTTTGTTTAATTTAACTGTTGAGGCTGCCCACTAAAGTGTGCTAGCCTGTGTAACTGATTTATCACTGTTTCTGCATTTTCTGTGTGTTTCTATCAAAAAAACAAAAAAATAATCCTTGTTTTCTCGCCTCTCCTCAACTAGTTTAGACCAGTTTACAGGCATTGCTGTATTCTGGGCTGTGGTGTAGTTCCTGTGTTGTCCATTACCTTACTTGGATAGAAGGAAGTTTCTTTGCTCACCAGTGGGAGTGGGGAGCCTTGAGCAGCCTACCTGTCCCTGTAGGAAGTGACCTCAGCACAAGAAGCTGTAGTAATTGGTTGTTTTGGACCATTTCTACCTCTTTTGTAGTTCACTGTTTAAAATCCGCCTCTGGGCGTTTTTTTCTGGCTATACTGCTCAGACAAGCTCCTCGTGGTCCTGCAGAGTGGTCCTAGCTACAGGGAACTCAGAAAAGCGACTACTTTCTGGATTTAAGTATCTTTGCTTTTTTTTCACTTGGAATAGCTTCTGTAGCTTACCCTGAACTAGCTTGAACAGTTTTTTTAACTGTTTGCTGCATTATTTTAAAATCTGCACTTAAAGTTACATTTTAGTTGAATTTGATCAAAAGTTTGTTTGTTTGTTTGTTTGTTTAATTTAACTGTTGAGGCTGCCCACTAAAGTGTGCTAGCCTGTGTAACTGATTTATCACTGTTTCTGCATTTTCTGTGTGTTTCTATCAAAAACAAAAACAAAAAATAATCCTTGTTTTCTCTCTCCTCGACTAGTTTAGACCAGTTTACAGGCATTGCTGTATTCTGGGCTGTGGTGTAGTTCCTGTGTTGTCCATTACCTTACTTGGATAGAAGGAAGTTTCTTTGCTCACCAGTGGGAGTGGGGAGCCTTGAGCAGCCTACCTGTCCCTGTAGGAAGTGACCTCAGCACAAGAAGCTGTAGTAATTGGTTGTTTTGGACCATTTCTAGCTCTTTTGTAGTTCACTGTTTAAAATCTGCCTCTGGGCGTTTTTTTCTGGCTATACTGCTCAGACAAGCTCCTCATGGTCCTGCAGAGTGGTCCTAGCTACAGGGAACTCAGAAAAGTGACTACTTTCTGGATTTAAGTATCTTTGCTTTTTTTTCACTTGGAATAGCTTCTGTAGCTTACCCTGAACTAGCTTGAACTGTTTTTTAACTGTTTGCTGCATTATTTTAAAATCTGCACTTAAAGTTACATTTTAGTTGAATTTGATCGAAAGTTTGTTTGTTTGTTTGTTTGTTTAATTTAACTGTTGAGGCTGCCCACTAAAGAGTGCTAGCCTGTGTAACTGATTTATCACTGTTTCTGCATTTTCTGTGTGTTCCTATCAAAAAACAAAAAAAAAAAAAATCCTTGTTTTCCCACCTCTCTTCGACTAGTTTAGACCAGTTTACAGGCATTGCTGTATTCTGGGCTGTGGTGTAGTTCCTGTGTTGTCCATTACCTTACTTGGATAGAAGGAAGTTTCTTTGCTCACCAGTGGGAGTGGGGAGCCTTGCGCAGCCTACCTGTCCCTGTAGGAAGTGACCTCAGCACAAGAAGCTGTAGTAATTGGTTGTTTTGGACCATTTCTAGCTCTTTTGTAGTTCACTGTTTAAAATCTGCCTCTGGGCGTTTTTTTCTGGCTATACTGCTCAGACAAGCTCCTTGTGGTCCTGCAGAGTGGTCCTAGCTACAGGGAACTCAGAAAAGCGACTAGTTTCTGGATTTAAGTATCTTTGCTTTTTTTCACTTGGAATAGCTTCTGTAGCTTACCCTGAACTAGCTTGAACTGTTTTTTAACTGTTTGCTGCATTATTTTAAAATCTGCACTTAAAGTTACATTTTAATCGAATTTGATCGAAAGTTTGTTTGTTTGTTTGTTTAATTTAACTGTTGAGGCTGCCCACTAAAGTGTGCTAGCCTGTGTAACTGATTTATCACTGTTTCTGCATTTTCTGTGTGTTTCTATCAAAAAAACAAAAAAATAATCCTTGTTTTCCCGCCTCTCCTCGACTAGTTTAGACCAGTTTACAGGCATTGCTGTATTCTGGGCTGTGGTGTAGTTCCTGTGTTGTCCATTACCTTACTTGGATAGAAGGAAGTTTCTTTGCTCACCAGTGGAAGTGGGGAGCCTTGAGCAGCCTACCTGTCCCTGTAGGAAGTGACCTCAGCACAAGAAGCTGTAGTAATTGGTTGTTTTGGACCATTTCTAGCTCTTTTGTAGTTCACTGTTTAAAATCCACGTTTGCACGGCTTTGCGCGGTTGTGCGCATAGAGCAGCGCCGGTTAAACAAGGTTAAACTTCTTCTGGCTCCGCCAGGTCTGCTCTTCAAATTTTCCCTTAAGGAAGCTCTACTCTTAGTATAATCAGACTACTCACTATATTATAAGCCTAGCACTTGTTCTCAATACTTCTCTACTAAGCAAGCACTCTCATACTAAGTAAAGCACTACATCTACTTACCACCCCTGTGAATATCCACTTCCCTTAAAGGTACAGCACTCCCTTATACTGTTCTAGCATGTCGAGTGGTAGATTACTGGCGTCCTCTCCAGTTCAGATGGTCAATCTGGGTATCTTGAGACAATGCTACAATTGTCTCATGTACACAGACATCCCTCTCCTCCTCCCAACAAACACAAATACATGTGAGAGATGCAACTATATAGCCAAACTGGAGGCTGAACTCTCTCAACTCAGGGCTGGCATGACCAGACAGGAGGAGATAGTAACCACACACACAACAATCCCAGTCCCACATAGACCTACCACAACTGCAAACCAAAAACATAAAAACACAAAGACATACTCAGAGGCTCTAATAAAAAACTTATCAAAACAACAGAGGCTCCCAAAGCAGACATGCAAAAATCCACCACCTCAAAACAAAACACATGCAACACATACTTCAATAAATCAGTGTGTCAACCAATCACAGCCCTTAAGGCCAAACACCATGCCTGATACACTAGTAATAGGTGACTCTATAGTCAGACACACTGATGTCCCGCTGACCAGGCTGAACAAGGAGAGGGTGACTGTGAGCTGTCTATCGGGAGCTAGGATCCGCCACATAACACATGCACTCAAGTCACTCCAAAGCAAGTACAAATATGACTCCGTCATTGTCCATGCTGGTGTGAATGACCTGAGACGTACCTCCCTGGACTACATGAAAAGAGACATAGAGGAGCTCTCCGATTATGTAGCCCAGGCTGGTATGACCCTGACCTTGAGCAGCATCTTGCCCTCACCAAGAATGATACCACAATACAAAGACAAGATGATCAGCTTTAATAATTGGCTCAAGTACTGGTGTCATTCTAAGGGGATCCAATGTCTGTCTGCCTGGGATGACATGTTGGACAAGCCACGCTGCTTCGCAAGGGATGGCTTACACCTGTCACCACTGGGCTTCCGGATATTGGCTAAGGCTCTTGCCACCCCCATAGTGCCTTTAGTAGGCAAGGCTCAAAAGACAAACCCACCTCCTTAGAAAACAAAAATGGAAAAAAACTAAGGGTAATGCTGCTCAACGCCAGAAGTCTAAATCTCAAGATGCAGGCACTTGATGCACTCCTCAGCATGGAGAACATCGACGTCTGTGCAGTAACTGAAACCTGGTTCAAGGCTCCTGAGAGCACCCCAGCGCTACCAGGCTATACCTCGTATCATGCTTTTCGGCCCCAAAACCCGGGCCGAACCACAAAGGGAGGGGGAGTGTCCGTATTCATCAAGGACACCCACACCTCCAGGTTAGTAGCAACACATGAATCATCAGAGACCATACAGGTGCAACTAACCATAGGCAAAACTGCTATACAACTGGTAGCATGTTACAGACCACCCTCCCAATCTCAAGAACCCCACTCAGCCTTCCTGAAGACATTGGAGGACATGAATGTATCACAAAATACCATCATACTGGGAGACTTCAACTACCCAAACATAGATTGGGTACATTATTCTAGCCCTAATACCCTAGCCCAAAGGTTCCTGGAATTCATAAATTCAAATGCACTGGAACAACTAGTCACCTCTCCCACTAGGGAGATAATATACTAGACCTGATCATCACAAACATGGGGACAAAATGCTCCACACCGAAGTATACCCCTCACTAGTGAGATCTGACCACAAACTAATCACCCTGGATATACATATCCCACCTCCACCCCCAGCACAAAAGACCACAGTGAAAAACTTCTCAAAAGCAGACTTCACTCTTCTTAAGACTGATATGGTATCCTTTAAGCCCACTGTGCCAGTGGATACCACATCCCACAATGCCGAATCCTTCACAAATGCTTTCTATGGACATCTCCAAGAATGCATGGATCATGCAATCCCAAATAAATCCAAGTCCCACTCCACCAAAGGCAAGCGTCCTGTCTGGTGGACCTCAGCCATTAACAAATTGTATAACAAAAGAAGGAAGCTACTGCATGTCAGAGCAAAATCCCATGAAGGGAAGACATCTCTGATCAACATTAGCAGAAAACTACGTTCTCTCATAAAAACATCCAAGGCCAACTTTGAGAGAAAAATCGCTAAGGACACTAAAGATAACCACAAAGCCTTCTTCAGCTATGTTAGAAACCTGGGTGGAAACCCTCAGATATGCTCAGAGTTGGTTCACAACAACAAAAAATACACTGAACCCACAGATATTGCCGACATTCTGGCTGACAGGTTCAGTGCAAATTTCTCCCCTCCCTCACCCCCAAAAGAAGAAATACTTATCCCAGCTGAATGTAATCTCCCTGTCATCTCAGATGTCCAAGTGAGAACCGCCCTAAACAAAGCTAAAAACACAGCATCAATGGGACCTGACGGTATCCCGGGTTGCGTGTTACGTGAACACCAAGAGGAGCTAAACCCACACATAAAAATGCTATTTAACCTTAGCCTTACTTCGGGATATGTACCTGAACACTGGCGTACAGCAACAGTGGTCCCACTCCACAAAGGGGGTGCCTCTACAGACCCTGGAAACTACCGCCCCATAAGCTTAACCAGCCTGGTCTGCAAAGCTATGGAAAGAATCATTATGGAACTCATAAACAGAGACATAGGGGACCGACAGACACTTGACCCCACCCAGTTTGGCTTTGTAAAGGGCAGATCCTGCCTTTTGAACCTGGTTGACTTTTTTGAAACAGTCACTAGAGCCATTGATGAGGGCAAAGCAGTCCGTACAGCCTACCTGTACTTGGCTAAGGCCTTCGACACAATACCCCACTCAGGCATCATAGATAAGCTCAACAGCTTAAACGTAAACCCTTATGTCACTAGATGGGTTGCAAACTGGCTAAAGGACAGAATCCATAAAGTTAAAATTGCTGGAGCAATGTCAGACTTAAAGCCAGTCACAAGTGGTGTCCCACAGGGATCTGTCCTGACACCCCTCTTGTTCGGCATTTATTTCTCAGATGTTAAAGCAAACATGGGAGGGCTGTGTCTGACAAAGTTCGCAGATGACTGCAAACTAGGCGCCATAGTCGATACACCAGCGGACACATACATCCTACAAAAAGGCCTCACAGAAACGGACAACTGGTGCCGGAGTCACGGCCTTAAACTAAATGCCAAAAAATGTATAGTCATCCCCTTTGGGAAAAACAAAGTACCCACAAATTATCACATAGACAGCAACCCACTGAGTATGGAAAAAGTAATCAGAGACCTAGGGACCCAAGTCGACAGCGACCTCTCATTTGACACCCACATTGCCAAAGTGGTTAGAAAAACATTCTACCTTGCACACCTCATCATGAAGGGATTCACATCCAGATCCAAGTATGTCATTGTACCCCTATACTCCTCCCTCATCAGACCCATGATTGAGTACAATGTCCCATTTGGTATGTACCTCACCTGGCATTTGCAACAGCTGGAGAGACCACAAAAGTACCTCACCAAGAGGATCAAGGGTCTCCAACATATGTCTTATTCTGCCAGACTAAAGAAACTTCAGCTCTATTCAGTAGCATACCGCCTGCTCAGAGGTGATCTCTGCCTGACGTACAAGGCCATGTCCAATCAGGATCTGATGGACATGCTCCACCTCAAAAAATCCAAATCCATCAGGACCACGAGAGCTAAAGACTTAAACCTCGGCACAAGTATGAATAGGACATGCTGGAGGGATAGATTCATAACCCAGAGGCTTCCCATGCTTTGGAACAAGATCCCAGTTCGTATTAGGCAGAGCCCCTCACTGACTCTCTTCAAGAGAAATCTTGATGAGTGGATGGGAGATCGTAAGTTTACCCCAGGGGTCACATCTGTGTCACTGCTAGACAGGGGCACAGTAAACTAATTCTATTATATAAGGGGACCTTCATTGTGTCACTACTAGACAGAGGCACAGTACTCTAAATTTATTCTGTACATTTTTGTACCATTTCATGGGGTGGCAAAAGCCACATCACTATGGCTAGGCTTACAAATGCCCCAGGGCAGATAGCCTAGTACTATACTATGAAACTATGAAACTATGGTAAAAAATATTTTATAGTGTTGTTTACTTGGATTAGCTCCCAGTGCAAGGTAAAGTTGTCTTGTTTCACCTAAATAGATCTTCCCTACTGAAATGCACAGGAGCACGCCCCTACCTAGGAACATACTCTTAAATTCTTTCTAAATTTCTGTTAAGATTAATCTGCAGGACTTTTGTATCCCAAAAGAGCAGCACACCTGGCTACTTCCGGGTCTCATTAGCATACTATGTCCTGGCCACCCTCCAGTACTTCATACTAAATCCCTTGCTGTTGGTAGCACAGAGCTGCTCTCCTAGGCAACATCAGCATGCAATATGAACTGTTCCAGCTAGCCTAGTATGCAAGTTGCAGTGCACAGAGTTGTGTACTGGGTAAACTGTGTGTGTGAATTCAACCTGCAGTTTAACACAGAAGGCAAAGGCCATTAGCTGCCAGCAAACTCCAGCCTAAAAATCTGTGTTTGATTCCCTCTATCACCATTTGCAGACAGCATAGCTCTGAGAAAGTCACTTACCCAGACGATACTCTGATGTCCCTGCTGAAGAAAGAATGTTGTGTTCAGTGGATATAGCTGGTAAACAAATGAATTAAAAAATGAGGGCACTGTTTGTTTGATGAGTGAAGACAAAGGACTGTAATCCTGGACTTTTTTCAGAAGTTTAACTTCAACTTGATTAAGTTGCTTAATAATTGATACAAATAAAATTGAATATTAAATTTAAACAAGACAACAAATTAGAGGTCAGCTCCTCGTTGGTCAGATCCGACCACAAGCTAATCACCCTAGACATCCACGTCCCGCTCACACCCCCCATTAGGAAAACAACCGTAAAAAATTTCTCCAAAGCCAACTTCATGCTTCTTAAGACAGAAGTGGCAAACTTCACGACACCCATGCAGATGGACACTAGAGGTACGACTGCTGAATCCTACACAAATGCACTTTATAAGCACTTACGCGAGTGCATGGATCATGCTATCCCTAATAGAACCAAGATGCTATCCTCCAAAAAAGGAAGCCAGTCTAGTGGTCTTCTGCCATAAACAAACTCTACAACAGAAGAAAGAAACTGTTGCAAAAAAGAGTAAAATCCCACGATTGGAGGAACTCCCTGGTCAGCCTCAGTAAGAAGCTGAGATCCCTCATAAAAATCCTCCAAAGCTAGTTATGAAAACAAAATTGCCACCAATTCTAAAGACAACCCCAAAATATTCTATAGCTATATCAAAAATCTCAATGGCAACACTCAGATCTGCTCTGAGTTACAGCACAATGACACTAAATATACAGAACCAACTGATATTGCCAACATCCTGGCAGATAGGTTCAGTGCTAACTTTACCCCCCTCTCACCCCCTAAAGGGCCCATCTTTATACCAGAAGAATGCAAAGTTCCTGTAATCACGGCTGCACAGGTAAAAACGTCACTCTCCAAAGCCAAGAACACAGCATCCATGGGACCTGACAACATCCCAGGCTGCCTTCTACATGAAATACAGAATGAACTGGCACCCCACCTAAGTACCATGTTCAATCATAGCCTCACTTCAGGCTTTGTGCCCATTGAATGGTGCACCGCAACATTTATCCCACTCCACAAAGGGCGGACCACAACAGACCCTGGGAACTACCGCCCCATTAGCCTGACGATCCTCGTCTGCAAGGCCATGGAACGTATCATCATGGAACTCATAAACAAAGACATTGGAGATCTCCAAACTCTGGACCCCACACAGTTTGGGTTTGTAAAAGGCAGATCATGCTAAACCTGATAGACTTCTTTGAAGTAGTCACCAAAGCCATAGATGAGGGTAAGGTGGTTCACACAGCCTATCTAGATCTTGCCAAGGCATTCGACACCATCCCCCACTCTGGAATTATAGATAAACTCACTAAACTAGGCATAAATCCCTATGTCACAAGATGGGTTGCCAACTGGCTTACTGAAAGAACCCACACAGTGAAAGTAGCAGATTCCAAATCAGACTTCAGACCAGTGACAAGTGGAGTACCACAGGGTTCAGTCCTGGGTCCTCTCCTGTTTGGTATCTACTTCTCTGAAGTACAGGCTAACACAGAAGGTCTTTGGCTAACTAAATTCGCAGATGACTGCAAACTAGGAGCCATAATTGAAACTCCTAACGATGTGGACATCCTACAAAAGGGCTTCACTGAGACAGATGCCTGGTGTCAAAGACATGGTCTCAAGCTCAATGCCAAAAACTGCATTGTCATCCCCTTGGGTAAAAACTCTATACCCATGAACTACCACATAGGCGGTAGTCTACTTAACACCGAAAGTGTGATAAGAGACCTTGGGACACAGGTGGACAGTAGTCTCTCCTTTGATAATCACATCACCACAGTGGTCAGGAAATCCTTCTACATGGCACACCTCATCACAAAAGGTTTTTCATCCAGAAAAAAGAGGTCATTGTTCCCCTCTACTCATCACTCATTAGACCCATTATAGAGTACAACGCCCCTTTTTTGAATGTACCTCACAAGACATCTACAACAACTGGAAAGGCCGCAAAAATACCTCACAAAGAAGATTACTGGCCTCAAACAGATGCCTTACACAGACCGTCTCAAAAAACTCCAGCTTTACTCCATCGCATATCGCCTACTCAGAGGCGATCTCTGCCTAACATACAAAGCTATGTCAAACCCAGAGCTGTTGGACATTCTCCACTTAAAGAAATCCCACTCCCTCTGAGCTACACGCTCTAGGGACCTAAACCTTGTCACCACAATAAACAGAACATGCCGGAGGGATAGATTCCTGTCCCAGAGACTTCCCATACTCTGGAACGGACTACCTATCTATGTCAAACAGAGCTCCTCATTAGCACTCTTCAAGAAAAATCTTGATGATTGGATGGATAATAGGAAATTCACCCCGGGGATCACTTCTGTGGTTCTGCTTGACAGGGGCACAGGAAAATAATTTTCTTGGGTGGTGAAAGCCAGGGTACATTTTTGGCTAGGCTTGTATAGGCCCTAGGGCCAATAGCCTAGTACCTACCTATGAACCTATGAATTATTAAAAACAAAAACTGCTGCTTAATAAAAATGCATATACATGATAAATAATCAGTGAAATGTTAAAATAAAACTTGTACCTGATCTGAAGGTTATTCACATAAATAAAGAACAAATGGCAATAATTTAAGTGAATTTTGACAGCATGTCAAATTGGAACATTGCTAAAGCCACCAAGGCAGAACACTGTAAAGGCAACAGACTTGATAAAACAATGAAAAAATAACACTTCATTCTGCCTTTTTTTGATAAATGGGGGCCAAGCCATGCAGGGACTGATAAACCACCCATTTTTTAAATCAATGCAGAATCAAGTAGGTGGCCAATTCAATCTCTGCAGCACAGGTGTAATATATTAGTAATGCAATATACCATTACATAACCAAGCCAAGGTGCTTGACATGAGCTGAAGAGACTCCAGCTCAGTTTATGGGAAGACAAGGCCATAAATTATTGTCTTGAGGAATTGAATTTGTAATCCTAGAAATGTTCTGGAAATTAAAACAAGAAATCACAGATGCTAGCTAATCCCTGAATGTCTGCGAGTTACCAAGGTTAACACCTAGTCTGCACATCTTAGGCAGGAACTCAAGTCCACTGCTACCATAAAGAATCAAAAGTTAAAGCAGCAAACCTATCAGAATTCTTACCTATGATACAGTAACCATGCAAGTGTTAAGCTGTGAGTAGTTATTAGACAGCCATAGATGACTGGACTTGAAATAATCCACAAGGAATTATACACTAACTATATAGTCTTAAAAAAGCAGCATAACAAATGCATTTTAACTTCCATCTCTCTAATCAGGTCCCCTGAGGGGAAAAAAGGCATGAGAGAGAGAGAGAAAACTAGGAACTAATATCTCATAAATTATTTGCCCTAGTATATTCAAGCAGGACCATAACCAGTCTGGATGGACAAGGTTAAAGTCCATAAGCTGTGCAGTATGCACTTCAAATAACAGTCAAAAACTCATTTTAACTGGGAACTTCAAACTTTGATCAAAAACATGAAGGATAAGCCTCACCAGAAAAAAGAAAGTGGGGTCATAAAGATGAAATGCTGATCTTATGGTGATAACTTTGTCAGTGAAAAGGGAGGCAGCTATGTCATATTGGTGTGATGAAAAGGCCTTACTGGTGATGAAACATGCTGGGTGAAAATGACTGCACAACTGCCAGTTGTAGAACTCTTTCTAAACAAATATGTTGCCATTTTATGAAAGATCTCAGTGGGATAATCGGCTTAGTGTGTGTCTGCATAATTTTCACCTCCAAAGACCACTGCACCTTCAGCAATATTCCAAAAGGGGAGACAATAGTTTGTCTTAATGATACTTTTAAGGTATTTTCAGTTTCGATTTCTTGACTTCTCTCCAAAACAAGCAAACTTATTAAGTAAATGCTTCTCCACTTTATCTTCTAAAAGTATGAATTTAATTCATATAATTGATTTATAATTATGTGTTAGAAAACTGAACTTCAGAATTAATAATCTGAATCTCAGTTGCACCGATATTGAAATTTGTTAAAAGAAAGTCTTATTTGTCACTGAACAGATTTGAATCAAAAGTTGTTTGGTAAAAAAAAAAAAAAAAAAAAAACGTTTTGCAGTTGGCATGCTCACTCCATCCCTCCATGTAGAAGACATACACACCTAACACAAACATACACAGACACACACTCACATATATATATATATAGTTGGACTAGCCCAGTCAACAAATGTAAAATAAAAATAAATATATATATATATATATATATATATATATATATATATATATATATATATATACTCCAAAGTCACACAAAAGTAGGGAAAAATGTAACCTCAAAGACTGGCAAAAGTTGTTTTTTGAGCATTACACCTCTGCTGATTTGATTTAAAAGGCAATCAGTAAATTGATATGATCCCCATTCAACCATCCACTTGTCTTGATGTTTTTAGTTTTGGAAAATATGGCTGAACATCATTATTATCATCATCATCATCACCATCATCAACCCCATTTTTCCCACTTTCTACATGGGGTCCGGGTATCCTGTCAACTGTTGCCATCTCTCTCATTTCAATGCCACTCTCCTACCTTCTGTGACCGGCAGGACTGACTCTTGCAGGGCTTATCTCACACAATCCAGCCATCTCTTTGCTGGACACCCTTATTTCTTTTTGCTTTCTTTTTGTCGATCCCAAATCTTCTTCAAAAGATTGTCTTCTGCTTTCCTGTACATGTGCCCAAACCACTGCAATCTGTTCTGTTTGACCTCTGCAATTGACGCTATTTGGCTTCTGTTCTAATGCCCTCATTGTTTTATCTCTCCAACAGTGTGCATCCTACCACCTATTTCAGACACTTTATCTCCATCGCATCTGCTCTGCCCTTACTTTTCAGCTTCTTTGGCATTCTTCTGTTACTCTCTACCCCTGATACTCTGTGCCAGTTCACTGTAGCCCCTCTGATACTAGCTTTGACCTCCTCATTTAGACTTCCCTTCTCCTCAACCACCTCTCTCAGATACTTGAAGCTGTTAATCTGTTCCACTGTTTTGCCTTGTGTCTTATGTTTCAGCTTCTTCTGATTTCCTCCATTTGCTGCCATTACAGCTGTCTTATCTGTACTCAGTTTCATACCCCATGCCTTCAGTTTTGCATGTAATTCCCCTAGCCTTTGCTGAAGTTCTTGCTCCATGTCTACATGTAATGCCACATTATCTGCATACAGTAACTTTGTTGATCTGCCCCTCCAACCTGTTTGCTAATGTAGTCCATCACCATTATGAGCAGCAGTGAGCTCAGAGCTAAATCCTGATGCACAATAATTCCTCCTGGGAACCCCTCTGTGAGACCTAACACTATCTGTACAGTTATTAGGTCCATGTACATACCCTGCACTAATTCTACCAATGTTTCTGGGACTTCGAGCCACCGCAGTGCTGCCCAAATCAGCTTTCTTGGAACCTTGTTATATGCGTTCTCCATCTCTGTGCATGCCCAGTTGGACTCTTTCCTTATCTCTAGCTTCTTCTCAACTCTCGTTCTCATTGCAAACATCAAGTCAGTTGTACTGCATCCTGAACTGTATCCATACTGCTCATCTTTCATTTTATTTTCTACTGTTCTACGTATTTGTTTATTAAACATTACCAACAGAACTTTCATGTAGAGTATTAGGAGTTTGACACCTCTGCATTACTCACAGTTGGGAATGTCCCTCTGGTTTTGAACTGGGCATTAGTATGCTTATTCTCCAGTCACCTGGGATACGTCTTTCTCTCCCGGAGCCATTTCTCCACTCTCTTACCCAAAATCTTGATCATATCTCCTGTGACCTCATCTGAGCCTGCTGTTTTCCCTGACTTCATTCCTTAAACTGTTCTTACGTCTTCTAGTGGAGGTTCCTCCCCTTCTTTCATTGTATGCTGTTTCTGGAGAACTACAACTTCTGTGGAGTTTTCTTCATTCAAAAGCTATTGTAAGTACTCCTTCCATCTGTCTTTCATGTCCTGTGGACTGGTGAACAAGCTGTCAACAAGGTGTCCCCAGCATACCTTATGAAGGGTGTCTGATGACTATCTTCTTTATCTTTCTGTCTTTGTCTTACAACTTGATAGCTGCTTTGTGCCATATGCTGAGTCACTGTCTAGAAGCTGGTAGAGTTCCTCTGATGCCTTGTTCTTTGTTATTGCAATTCCTTTCTTAGCCTATTTGCTAGCCAACCAGTAATCCTTCCTAGCCCGGTCGATCTTTTCTATCTCCCATTTTTTCCTACACTTCTTCTTTCTTTGGATAATGTCTGGGACTTCTACATTCTACCACCAGCTTTCCTGTTGTGCCTTCCTTCCATACATCTCTCTGCCACATATCTGTTCTGTAGTCCTTACACATGTTGTTTTTTAAGGTGCTGAATTCTTCTTAAATTCCACCTATTTCCTCTTCTTCCTGAGGTACTAGAGCTCAGAGTAATACTCTGAAGCCTTGTGCTTTATATTTAGTCAGCTTCCTGGTCCTCAGCCTAGTCTTTTTCCACTGGTTGCAGCTGATTGTGGTAACAAGTGGTTTATGCTGTGGGACCACTGTTTCATTGGGGTTACTCTGCAATCACTGATTCTACCTCAGTGCCCTTTCCTTACTCGGAAGAAGTTTACCTGAGTTGCATTTTGGCCACTCTTATATGTGATCTTGTGAGTGTCTTGCTGAACCATCTGTTGGCTGCCATCAAGCCTTTTTCCAGAGGGAAGTCTAGAATGGCCTCAACTGTATTCTGTTCTGTCTGTCCCAATATGTGCATTCAGGTCCCACATTATCAACACCAACACGTATCCTGCTTTATCTAGTAGGTCCTGCATCTGCTGTCTGAAGGCACTCTTCTTCTCTCTATTGCAATCTTGCTGTGAGGCATAGGCTGAGATTATGAACAAATGCTCTTTCTTTAAACCATAGTCTGTTTTCCATGAGTCTGTCATTAATTCTGATAGCATCCCTCACTGTCTTCTGAAGTGTCTCCATCACCACAATTACCACACCATTTCTAGTCCATCCTCCTCCTGAGTACTAAACTCTGGATCCCAAGACAAGTGGTTTTGTTGCACTGCCCTTCCTTCTTGTCTCCTGTATATATAGGATGTCATCCAATTCCAAGTTGCATTATGTCATTGAACCTGTACTGAGTGTAACAAATGTTAGTTCACGTTTGGCAGATTGATTGGTTTTATATCCAGCTTTCACTCAACAGAGCTATCCCAGGTAACCCATCCTGGGCAACCCAACACCATCTGGCTATTAGCTATTATTGACCCAGGGATACTGGGCTTTATGGCAGGCACACACTGGTCAACAGGGTGATGTACACCCCTCACACAGTTAGCTTGTGGTCTCTGGCATAGGTCAGTACAGGTGAGGTTCTTAACCCAGTTATCACCAACAAATACTCATGTCCATTTTAGTGACATTAGTCACCATGACCAGATCACCTACAGCCAATGTTTACACCTCAAGTGGCTAGCCCTGACACAGCACACAGTCTAAGGATGCATATGATTCTATCATGCTCCATGTGGATGTACATGACCTGAGACATACCTCTCTGGATTATACGAAGAAAGACATTCTGGATCTCTCTGAATATGCGTCACAGATAGGTACCTTGCATTGAGCAGCATTATACCTTCACCAAGGATGATGCCACGGTATGAGCAAAAGTTATTGATTTTTAACAATTGGCTTAGTTTCTGGTGTCATTCCAGGAGGATTTAATATCAGTCACCATGGAAGGACATGGTTAAGAGACCATGTTGCTTTGCCAAGGATGGTCTGCACCTGTACCTCCTGTGCTTTTGGATATTGGCTAAAACATTGTCCATCCCTTAGAGCCTTCCAATATAGCAAACAAACAAAAAAAAAAAACTCTAAACAAACTTAAGGCGTTACTGCTCAATTCTAGGAGCTTCAACAAGAAACTCCACACCTTACAGGCTCTCTTCACTGTGGAGAATATGGACAACTCTGCTGTCACTGAGTCTTGGTGTAAAGCCTCATGTTAAAAAAAGCTAATAAAGTATATCTAGTGAAAACTAAAAGAAAATAATAACAATAATGTGGTGGACAGCAGGATGGACTATCTCTGTTACAGTATAGATTGATGAAAAGTAGGAGGGAAGTGAAGTTATAACTTATTAAGAGAGGAAGCTCAATTGCATTTGAGTTGTTCTTACATAGCTGGTAGAGGCAGAACAGGACAGCAAAGGAACAGAAACAGAATATCTATGGGTTCCCAGGAAATGTAACAAGAGTGAAGACACAGAAACTAATGGCAACACAACTAAAAATAGTTGCCCAATATAGCTCAGAAATCATGAAGAACTTGATAGTAATTGTGGGGTGTGAAATATATTGAGAGAGAAAAGAATTAATTCATTCTGAGTGTCATAAAAATAATCACAGTAGCAATGAATACTGTGGAAAGCTCTGAAGTTCTTTATGAAAGCATTGCATAGGGAAGCATCAGTGAAGTCAGAACATAGTGCATTTCATATATTAACAAACCTTACAAATGGTGCCCTGAACGGCCTACTGGCTAAAACTTTTCTGTTTTTAATAACTGTGAAATTATTTTCTACTGTCATCACCTTCTCACTGATCAACTGTAAAAAAGGAGGCAAAAAAACTTCTGTAACCCTCCAAGCTGAAACAAATCTCATAGCAGTACTGTCGTAACCTAATCAGTGAGTTATGGGAAGCTCTGACCATGTCCAAGAATTTAATACTATCTTTCAAATAAAGCAGTCTTGGGATATGGCATGCAGGAGAAGATCCTCACTTGTCACGTGTGCCCGTCATTCAGCTGTGCTTGTAACAACGCATGCACAGTACTTAAATCGTGAAGTTGCCTATTTACCAGTACAGCAGTTTCTTTAGAATGACCCTGCTAAGTCAGCTGCAGAGTAATCAGAATTAATGATGAACATTTTTCCCATGCAACGCGTTATAGTTCAGTTCTTGTATTCTGTTCTATAAAAAGCAATTCTTTCTGCTGGAAGAAAACTGCATTCAAGTATCTTGTGAGACTTTCATGAGTACCTTAATTTTTATTCTCTTCATAACCATTCAGAAAATTTGCATGAAATTTCTTATGTGCAGTCCCAGAAGGATGCAGCTTTTCATATGCCAGTTTCCATTATGATTATATGTGCAGATTTTCAGACTTATACGAAAGAAAATAAATGCATTAACAGAAGACCTCAAATTTAGATTTGATTAAGCATAAGAACTGCAATATATAGCTCATAAAGCATTTCACTGAGAAATTCCAAACACCATTCAAGACCTAAACACTGACTTTGTTATTTCATTTATTTAGAGTTTTTTGTTTGTTTTTGTTTGTTTGTTTTTTTTATTCATCTGTTAATTGCTTAAGCCCTGTAGGTGTAAATCACTCTTTTGTAGGAGTGACCAAAAAATATCTACCTGCCAAAAGGACTTGGATACATTTGTCCATTATATTAACAGGGACTGAGGAAATCTATGGCAGGACTGTAAAATGAACTACAGTGCATTACCTTAACCTTCAGAGGGACAGACTGCATCAGATAATATTGATTTTGCACACATTTTAACACTTGTGCATTTTACCCTGATGTTTTGATAAAATACTGGGAGACTGCAACAGATGACCAGGGTGTTTATATTTTCTTCATTCATTCAATCATGCATTCCCTTTTCTGTACTCACCTTATACTATTTATAATTACAGCGGAGCTGTAGCCTAACCCAGCAAGTAACAGGCATAATGCAGAAAAAACAGTAAATTAGATGCCAGTCAATGGTTCTCTCTACACACACACACACACACACACACACACACACACACACACACACACACACACACACACACACACACACACACACACACACACACACACACACACACACACACACACACACACACAAACATACACACACGCACGCACACAGAAGCACAAACATAATCACAACTACAGGAAATTTAAATAATCAGAAACTGTGGCACGTCTGTGGACTGTGTGAGGAAAAGGAACCCCAGCAAAAACCTATGTAGGCAAAAGTATGATATTCTAACTCTGAACAGAACCCACCCCCCAAGCCAACAATGGACTAGGCAACCAAGTGCCAGAGAGGCAGAAATGCTAACCATTGCACCACTGTTCCATCTGCTTCAGTTCGACCTTCTGAGTATTAGGGAGGTATTACACAAATGTGTTAAAGCTATCCATTCCATCCACAAAGCCTCAGTTTATCACTTAATGCTGGATGATCTCAAATGAGCATTAGCAAATGAAGTCATAATTAGATGCAAATGAGAAATGATGCAAAACGACACATGATAATTAAGCTATTTCACAATTACTTGTGATTCAAAGTCAGTTTTTCACAGTTTTCCTCACCATCTGTAGATTCATTATAAAGGGCCGAATTACATCTTTTCTATCTACTTTGCAGTTTGGGATGATGCTGTAACTTACTGCTAGCCTTGCTTTTTTTTGATGTAAGTTGCTTGTCTTGGTTGAACTAAAATCACTTGCAGCTAATGCTGCTCACCAACCAAGAAGAGATAGAGGTTAAGGATATCTCACTATAATTTTCACAATCAGATGATACTTGATAGGTTCAGCATGGTCAGAAATATTATAAGGGTCAAAGTGAGTATGTATAGCCCTCACAGGGGCACTACTGAGATGTGTGGACTTTCTATCCCTCTAGATCAAAGGTATATATAGCCCTCACTATACTTGACACTAGCCCTTCCATAGTCAGAGTGGGAACACATTGTGTATCTGCTTTGAGGGCACTACGGCAGTTCCTGGATGTACTCCTGGCACATGTAGATCAGTACATATATTTGCCGGTGTCACCTCAGGATCATGTGTGTGCCTTTCTCTGTTGTACTCAGTTCAATAGACTGCACCCATGTTGCAACTGGGGTTGCATCTGGTCCACAGGGGAAGCAGTACCACAATAGGAAGGGCTACCATTCCACCAATTGCCAGGTAGTATGTGATACATGGGGTCACATCACCAATGTCTCTGCCCAGCTTTCTGGCAGTGCACATGGTTGCCTTATCTGGCACAGTAGCACCCTCTACCACTGCTGCCTGCATGGTAGGATGCCCGGTGGTCATCTTGTTGATAATTGGAAAAATGTATATATATATATATATATATATATATATATATATATATATATATATATATATATATATATATATATATATATTTATTTAAGTAGTTAATCATGATAAAATGTATTGTTGAACACTAAAGCACCTTTCCTTTGTTTTTTCTCCCCTCTTTTCTTTTTCTTTCAGATGATGCTGGAAATCCACGGGAGCCATGGCTCATGACATCTGTGAGAAATCCAAGTGGAGCTGTGGAAGACAACTTCAATACATCCCTGTCCCTGACTTGTATTGTCATTGAGAGGGTCTTTGGCCTCTTGAAGAGACATTTTAGGTGCCTGGATGAGTCTGTGGGTATCCTTCAGTATGACCTAACTACTGCATCCAGGATGCTTACTGCATGTTTTTCAAACAGAAATATAGCTACTCTGTGTTTAACTGGAACTAAGTGTAATGCAATGTAAACAAATAAGAGCTTTTCTTCTCTGGCCTCTGCTGAAAATGTTACTGCCCAGTCGGACTTTCCCAATAAACAAAGATAAATAGATAAATAAAAATGTTGCATTCTGCACAACATGCTCTTGGGCCGGTCTTGTGGTGAAGTGACCTCTGGTGTCACTGGAGCTCCCAGTTCAAATCCTACTATGAGTCATGGTGACCAACAGCAGTGACA